>NC_083237.1:33596779-33778096 GCF_032191835.1 Heteronotia binoei
TTATCTATGCCCACAGACCAGTGACTTTGTAAAGTTTTCCAAATTGTTCTCCTTGCTCTACACAGTTATCATTCCTCTTTGCAATCCTCTCATTTATACTCTGAGGAACAGGGAGGTAAAAGCTGCCTTTGGTAAACTGTTGGGCAAAAAATGGTCTATGGAAGTGGATACAGGAATGAGATGAGGTCACCACACAATTTTCATGTATGTTTCATCTTGTTAAAGAACTCTCCTCTGACTCCTCAAAAATTTTATCTATTTTATCTTTTTGAGATCTCAGCACTAGGTTGACAATTAACTGGACATGTCTCATACAATTCAAAATAATGGACCCCACACCACAGGTGTCAATATAAGAAAAGGAGGAGACGTGTTGTGATAAGCTTTGAGATAATGTTATAACTTTCTTACATGCCCAGTTCACGAATCCTATCTTCTGTTCCCTTGCAGAGACGTTGTTTTAGTTGAACCCTTGGGATGTGCAGTGAGGAATTCAAGATGCTCTGCCATACCTTGACTAATATGCTGGTATTACTGTAGCGTTTGGGAAGAGCAAACTGAGAGGGTGTTTAGGGATTGTGGACAGTCCCTTTCCAGTCAAAGGAAGCTGTGGGTGTGATCCCAGCTACCTGGCCAATTGAACTGTAAAAAAAACAGTTCAGGGGTGGCAGTGAAGAATACAGGAGAAAGTGCAGCTAAACCTTGGTCAGCTTTTTCCATACTAGCGTATTTAAACTGTCACATAAGGGTTAATAATAAGTGAGACTTCCCTGGATTGCCTTTACATAAATTAATTATTGGGAAAACTCAGACAGCACTGTAGTTGTGACTGCCTAACAACTTCTTATGAGGTCCATCAGTGGCTATTAGCCACAGTGTCACACAGTGGCCAATACATACATACATACATATATACATACATACATATATATATATTGACCACTGTGTGACACAGAGTGTTGGACTGGATGGGCCATTGGCCTGATCCAACATGGCGTCTCTTATGTTCTTAACCTTTGAGAAGTTTTATCCCCCACTGTTTTGTTTTGTTTTGTTTTGTTTAATTTCAGATTTTCTACATACCTGAGACTTCCTTCAGGTTCGTAGAGGATCTCCCAATATCTGTTCCTTGATACAGTTTGGAGATCTGTTAATTCACACTATTTTATTCAGTTTGGGTTTAAAAATATGAAAATCAGGAGATCTATGAGATCCCCTTCTGTCCCCTTCCTAGTGGTTCCTGCTTCCCCCACTCCTGCAGTGACTCTGATTTTCTCATCATCTCCCACTGAATTGTAAATTTTCCCTTCTCCTACCTCACTTTCCCAGTTACTGTTACTGTCCCCTTTCATGTATCTGCCCAGTTGTTCTTTACCCCATCCCCCAGCCAAATTGTCTTTTTCCCACGTCTTGTCTACCTGGCCACTCATTCACTTCTACTCTGAGGGAGGGTTTTTCTCTCCTAAATCCTATCAGGTCAATTGACCAGTTTCCTCCCCTCTTCTTGAGAAGACTCCTGCACTACTAGTAGATAAGGTTACCCTATCATCATCAAGCCACATACCAAAGTGACAGCTGCCCCCCTACACACACACACACCCACACACACAAAAATGAATGCCGTATGTTTTCTTATGGGGGAGTGAGGCAACAGTCCCCCATGGGAGGCTAGGGATCCACCCACCCAAGGATTGCCAGATGTTTTCTATGGGGGTAAAAGGGTGTCAGCCTATGCTTCTGGTGTAGCAGGGTTCATATTGTTTGGGGAAAGTGTGTTTTGCAACACAGACATTATTTAGAGAATTGTGGAGATGCAACAGTTCTAAGCAGACATGGTTTGGAGAGGAGACACACCCAATGGATAAAACGATGGCTTTAAAACTGAACACGGCTAACCTTAGACATGTAACATGTCCCTTTAACAGCCAGTTGCGTGTCAATACAACTCATGCTTTTTAACTTGTTCATTAATAATCTGGAGTTGGGAGTAAGCAGCGAACTGGCCAAGTTTGCAGATGACACTAAATCGTTCAGGGTGGTGAGAACCAGAGATGATTGTGAGGCACTCCAAAGGGATCTGTTGAGGCTGGGTGAGTGGGTGTCAACATGGCAGATGAGGTTCAATGTGGCCAAGTGCAAAGTAATGCACATCGGGGTCAAGAATCCCAGCTACAAATACAAGTTGATCGGATGTGAACTGACAGAGACTGACCAAGAGAGAGATCTTGGGATCGTGGTAGATAACTCACTGAAAAATGTCAAGACAGTGTGTGATTGTAATAAAAAAGGCCAACGCTATGCTGGGAATTATTAGGAAGGAAATTGAAAACAAAGCAGCCAGTATCATAATACCCCTGTATAAATCAATGGTGCGGGCTCATTTGGAATACTGTGTACAGTTCTGGTCACCGCACCTCAAAACGGGTATTATAGCATTGGAAAAAAGTGTAGAAAAGGGCAACTAGAATGATTAAAGGTTTGGAACACTTTCCCTATGAAGAAAGGTTAAAACGCTTGGAGCTCTTTAGGTTGGAGAAACATCGACTGCTTGGGTGACATGATAGAGGTTTACAAGATCATGCATGGGATGGAGAAAGTAGAGAAAGAAATACTTTTCTCCCTTTCTCACAATATGAGAACTCGTGGGCATTCAATGAAATTGCTGAGCAGTCAGGTTAAAACGAATAAAAGGTAGTACTTCTTCACCCAAAGGGTGATTAACATGTGGAATTCACTGCCACTGGAGGTGGTGGCAGCTGCAAGCATAGCCAGCTTTAAGAGGGGATTGGATAAATATATGGAGCAGAGGTCCATCAGTGGCTATTAGCCACAGTATATATATATGTGTGTGTGTGTGTGTTTGTATGTATGTATGTATGTGTGTGTGTGTGTGTGCGTGTGTGTCACAGAGTGTTTGACTGGATGGGCTACAGGCCTGATCCAACATGGCGTCTCTTATGCTCTTATGTTCTCTGTGTGTTTTAATGTTAGCATACAACTCAACAATTTTCATCATCATGGCATCCCTAATGCACAGCATTTGTGGGTGTGCAAAAAAGCTGTGCAGTGCTGTGTCTGTTACATGTTTTTAAGTAATTAGTTTCCCTCACACTTCAAAGCAATGAACATTTTTTAAAATTTTTGGTTCTGTGGTCTGATAGCCACAGAACTATGGGTGCCAGCCACAATACGAATCACCCAACAAAGAAATTTTATTTATACAATATATAGTACGTATTAAGCAGTTAGGCATTTACAACACTACCTTAGTAATATTTGCTTATAACATTGCAAATTATTGTGACTACCTGCATATTATAAATGTTATTATTGCATCAATTTTTAATTTTGTATTAATGTTGATATCTCACCCCTTGAAATGAAAAATAATCAGTGTGTCTGGTCATAGCTATATACTGTATTTTTCGCTCCATAAGACGCACCTGACCAAAAGACGCACTTAGTTTTTAGAGGAGGAAAACAGGAAAAAAATATTCTGAACCAAATAGTGTAATAAAATGGCCTTGGGTCAGCCATCACTATCATAGGAGTTGTCCTCGAAAGGGCGGCTTCTGGGAGAGCTCTCTCAGCCTCGCCTACCTCACAGGGTGTCTGTTGTTGGGGAGGAAGATAAAGGAGACTGTGAGCCCTTCTGAGATTCAGAATATGGGGTGGGATATAAATCCAATATCACCATTATCTTTTGCTGCTGCTCTTAGGGAAGGGTTCATCCAGTCCATCACTGTGTCACACAGTGGCCAAAACCCAGGTGCTATCAGGATGTCCACCAGCAGGGCCAAAACTCCAGAAGCCCTCCCACTGTTGCTTCCAAAAAAACCCCATCTCGGGCCGCCATCACCGAATGAAGACTTCCACCCCTCCTAGGCCACCCTCCTTGAAGACTTCCTTCCTTCGGCACAAACGGGGCTGGCAAAAAGGCACCAATACTTGTGAATACTACGTGAGGAACACATAGTCTAAGTGCTGCAGACTCAGCGGACCCGGTCGCCAGCCCCAAGCCATGGGGCTCCTCCTCCTCTTCCTCCTGCTGGGGGGGGGGGCTCCCAGGGCGGTTCAGCTGTTCCCTCCACCTTGATTGGATGGTGAGCTTGGGGTGGCCCAAAGTGAAAATCATGAGGATTCATGAGCATCCGTGGTCCAAAACCAAGTTTTTGTTCCACGGTGCTGACACGAAGCCATGGATCCACAATTTCTGGGGTAAAAACTGCCCATGGATATGATATGTGACTGCATGGTAATCTTGGGGGGATCCAAGGCAAAAATCATGTGGATCCATGAGGATCCTTGGTCCAAAACCAAGTTTTTGGTCTTTGGCGCTGCCACGAAGCCGTGGATCCATGATTTCTGTGGTGCAAACTCTGCCCATGGACATGATATGTGACTGGATGGAGGGCTTGGGGGGATCCAAAGCAAAAATCATGAGGATCCATAAGGATCTGTGGTTCAAAACCAAGTTTTTGGTCCATGGTGCTGCCACGAAGCCGTGGATCCATGATTTCTGTGGTGCAAACTCTGCCCATGCACATGATATGTGACTGGATGGAGGGCTTGGGGGGGGATCCAAAGCATAAATCATGACGATCCATAATGATCCGTGGTTCAAAACCAAGTTTTTGGTCCACGGTGCTGCCACGAAGCTGTGGGTCCATGATTTCTGGGGTGCAAACTCTGCCCATGGACATGATATAAGAATAGATGGTGAGCTTTGGGGGATCCAAAGCAAAAATCATGAGGATCCATAAGGATCCGTGGTTCAAAACCAAGTTTTTGGTCCATGGTGCTGCCACGAAGCTGTGGATCCACAATTTCTGGGGTGCAAACTCTGCCCATGGACACGATATAAGAATAGATGGTGAGCTTTGGGGGATCCAAAGCAAAAATCATGAGGATCCATAAGGATCCGTGGTTCAAAACCAAGTTTTTGGTCCCTGGCACTGCCACAAAGCCGTGGATCCACAATTTCTGGGGTGCAAACTCTGCCCGTGGACACGATATAAGAATAGATGGTGAGCTTTGGGAGATCCAAAGCAAAAATCATGAGGATCCATAAGGATCCGCGGTTTAAAACCAAGTTTTTGGTCCATGGTGCTGCCACGAAGCCATGGATCCATGATTTCTCTGGTGCAAACTCTGTCCATGGACATGATATAAGAACTGATGGTGAGTTTGGGGGGATCCAAAGCAAAAATCATGAGGATCCATGGTTTGGAAACATGCTTTTTCAGTGCTGTGGTGCCACAAATTCGTGGAGGCATGATTTTTGTGGTCCTGCCTATAGTCTAAGAGAGGATCTACAACATGATGATGGTTTGATTTCATTTCACCATAAAATCATATGAATTCATGAGGATCCCTGCTTTGGAACCCTGTTTTTGCATTGCTGAGGCGCCTCGAATCCGTGGAAGCATGATTTTTGTGGTCCTGCCTATAGTCTAAGACAGGATCTATAGAATTACAGTGGTTTTATTTCATTTCAATGTAAAAAATCATATGAATTCATGAAGATCCATGTAGATCCAACTTTCCCCCTTTTCCTTCTTGAAGTCCGTCCCCCCCCCCCCCCCCCGTCTCTCACCTGCCAGCTCTGGCTCTGGCTGAACGTTTGCAACTGCCGCTCATTCATCAGTTCCTTGGTGCACAGGAACTTGGAGATGAAGCCCACAGCCGTGGCGATCTCACGTATCATGCTGGCCCGGGTGTAAAGGGAAGGATGGATGGGGGCAAGGGGCAGCCAGCTCTGGTGGTTGAGTGAGAGGGCAGGGGGCGGAGGGGAGCGCGAGTGCCGGGGGTCAGGGAAAAAGAGGAGAGTTAGAGAAAGCACTAAGCGTGTTCAGAGAACTGAACTGAAAAGCTCCACCCAACTCATCTGCCTCCCGCTGATGTAAGAGGGCAGCAGCAACGTTGACAAACACCTCAACCATCTCCCGTCTACGGCATGAAGGGGAGTGAGGGCGGAGGGAGGGGACTCGGACAGAAGTGATGTCATCTGATTGTAAACAAATAGAAAGAGGGAGAAGTTGGAGCTGCGTCGGCTGTCGAGAATGGGAAACAGCTGCAGTCTCAGTTTGGGAATGGAGTGTTTGGCGTTGGTAGAAAGAAGAGGCAGCAGCGCTAACTTCGTCACCAGAGTGGCAGCAGCCCTCTCAAAGAGACATTTCAACCAGTCTTCTTCACTGCCACCCCTCTGACTCCTCCAGAGCTATTCAGCTTGTTTACAATCAGATGGCATCTGAAGTTGCTTTCTTCAACGGAGTCTAGATGTTGTTTAGCTCCATACCAAGTGATGCTGCCTCTGCTCCACCGGCTTGTCTTCCCGCCCCCTCAAAGAGGCGGAGGCCGGGCGAGGGCACTGAGGCGGCGCTAGAAGCCACAGAGCCAGGAAGTGGGGGGGGGGGAATTGGGGCTGGGAGAGAAGCATGTCGGAAGTGCAGGGGGTGGGGGGGCTGTCAGTATTCGCTCCATAAGGCGCACACACTTTCCCCCCCACTTTTTTGGAGCGAAAAATACGGTAGCTTAAAACCCATCTTTGCATTAATTGTTGGGAATGAAGACTACCTCTTCTCCATGTAGGGTGAATGAAGATTGTCTCTTGTTCTCTGCAAGCACTCAGGGAGCTTGCCAGTCTCCAGACTGGAGAATCTAACTATGGCTGTCAAAACAAAAAAGAACAAACTTGCAAAAAGAGTTTTCACAGACCAGTGTCTGGGAAAGTGATTTCTTCCAAGGGAGCTTTGAAACACAGGTTTAAGAAAAACAAACAATTAAGATATACAATTTCAGTTACATGATGTTTTGATAACGGCCTTCTAAGTTGATCGGTCTTATATATTGCTATTTGTAAGACAAAAGTATTTGACCCGCAAACGGTCCTAAAAGGTCAGGTGCTCTAGGTCGGTGGTTTTACAGGTGGGAAGTGCAGAAATGTATATATCTCAAATGTAGCAGGGCACTCACCTGTGAGACTCCCATCAACAAGAATCTTAACAAAATATGGATATTATCAAAGCTGTCAAAGCTTAGACCGGACTGTCAAGTCGGCTGGATTCAATAACGAGTCTTTGGTTGAAACAAAGTTACTAGTTTATTGAAGACAGTACTATAGACCATGATAGAGATTGAAGGACTGGGGTACATAGACATTAACCAAGCATTTAAGATATAGATCAAACAGAGAAAAGCTAAACAGAGAAAACTGGGGAAAATAGGATCTCATGACATGGTCAAGCTGCAATATATTTTCTGAGTCCCCACCCCCACCCCAAACAGATGCATTAAAGAGGGTGAATAACTATCTTTAATGCAACAAAGCTTTTAAGATCCACTGTCAGCATACAACTCAACAATTTTCATCATCATGGCATCCCTAATGCACAGCATTTGTGGGTGTGCAAAAAAGCTGTGCAGTGCTGTGTCTGTTTGTAACTTGTTTTTAAGTAATTAGTTGTCGTCAAACTTCAACGCTATGAACTTTTAAAAAAAAAAATTGGTTCTGTGGTCTGATAGCCACAGAACTATGTGTGCCAGCCACAATACGAATCACCCAACAAAGAAATTTTATTTACACAATGTATAGTACATTGTGTAAAAAAATAAATAAAACACACACACACACACACACACACACACATATATATATATATATACACACACTGTGGCTAATAGCCACTGATGGACTTCTGCTCCATATTTTTTCTTCCAATTTAAATTCTTAATTGAATTTTTTATGTTAAACAACAAACATCTATCTTTTCACACATAAGAATAGTGCAAAAAATTATAGCCATTTCCTCTTTACAAACATAAAAGAAATATAAACAACATGCAAACAACTAACTTAAGAAAGATCAGTGTCTTACAGGATACATATTGCAGTTATCCCACAGCAAGTGGAAAAAAGCTTTTACTATACAAAGAATTATCCCTTCCTTAGCTCCACGGCTAAGTCTTACATGAAATTTCATTGTAGAGTTAATAGATCATAATATTCAAATATTTAGAAGGTATTTTCCCAACAATCTTCTCATTATTATTTATATACTCAAGGAAGAGGAACCACTTTTCAAGGAACCAATCCCCAGCTTTAGCATTTTCTTGCAACAATATATTAGTAGCTAACTTATCCTGAATTAATATATCCATATTTTTATCCAATCCCCTCTTAAAGCTGGTCATGCTTGCAGCTGCCACCACCTCCTGTGGCAGTGAATTCCACATGTTAATCACCCTTTGGGTGAAGTACTTCCTTTTATTCATTTTAACCTGACTGCTCAACAATTTCATTGAATGCCCATGAGTTCTCGTATTGTGAGAAAGGGAGAAAAGTACTTCTTTCTCTGCTTTCTCCATCCCAAGATCTCTCTCTTGGTCAGTCTCTGCCAGTTCACATTCCATCAACTTGTATTTGTAGCCGGGATTCTTGACCCTGATGTGCATTACTTTGCACTTGGCCACATTGAACCTCATCTGCCATGTTGACGCCCACTCACCCAGCCTCAACAGATCCCTTTGGAGTGCATCACAATCCTCTCTGGTTCTCACCACCCTGAACAATTTAGTGTCATCTGCAAACTTGGCCAGTTCGCTGCTTACTCCCAACTCCAGATCATTAATGAACAAGTTAAAGAGTATGAGTTGTATTGATATGCAACCGGCTGTTAAAGAGACATGTTACACGTATAAGGTTAGTTGAATTCAGTTTTAAAGCAATCGTTTTATCCATTGGGTGTGTCTCCTCTCCAAACCATGTCTGCTTAGAACCGTTGCATCTCCACAATTCTCTAAATAACGTCTGTGTTGCAAAACACGCTTTCCCCAAACAATATGAACCCTGCTACACCAGAAGCATAGGCTGACACCCTTTTACCCCCATAGAAAACATCTGGCATTCCTTGGGTGGGTGGATCCCTAGCCTCCCATGGGGGACTATTGCCTCACTCCCCCATAGGAAAACATACGGCATTCATTTTTGTGTACGTGGGTGCATTGGGGAGGCAGCTGTCACTTTGGTATGCGGCTTGATGATGATATGGTACCCTTAGCTACTACTTGCTCTTCTATAACTTTACTGGATAAGACCAATGCGGGACAGGCAGATCCGGCCACAGTGGCTGCAGGAAAAAGTCTGATTTGGAGTTGATGCTGTAGCAGTGCGATTCTTCCTCAATCTCCTTTTGTCCTCAAGACCAGCTATGCGTGCGTTCTCAAAGGAAGAGACAGCATGGTGGATGGTGTGCCTCCATGCTTTGCGATCTGAGGCTAGGTCAGACCACTGGTGATGGTTGATGCGACAGGTGCCAAGGGATTTCTTCAAGGAGTCCTTGTACCTCTTCTTTGGTGCCCCTCTATTTCGATGGCCGGTGGAAAGTTCGCCATACAGAGCAATCTTGGGAAGGCGGTGGTTTTCCATCCTAGAAATATGCCCTGCCCAGCGCAGCTGCGTCTTCAACAGCAGTGCTTCGATGCTTGTAACTTCCGCCCTCTTGAGGACTTCAGTGTTGGTCACAAAGTCACTCCAGTGGATGTTGAGGATGGTGCGAAGGCAGCGCTGATGAAAGCGCTCAAGGAATCGCAGGTGATGATGGTATAAAACCCATGATTCGGAGCCGTAGATGAGGGTTGTCATCACAACCGCTTTGTAAACATTGATCTTTGTGCCTTTTTTCAGATGCTTGTTGCTCCACACTCTTTTGTGCAGTCGGCCAAATGCACGATTTGCCTTTGCCAGTCTGTTGTCAATCTCCTTGTTGATCTTGGCATCTGAGGAGATGATGCAACCCAGGTAGCTGAACTGCTGGACTGTCTTCAGAACTGATTCACCCACAGTGATGCAGGGAGTGTGATAATCTTCCTGGGGTGCAGGCTGGTGGAGAACTTCTGTCTTCTTCAGACTAACTTCTAGGCCAAATAGCTTGGCAGCCTCTGTAAAGCAGGACATCATATGCTGCAGAGCTGATACCGAATGGGAGACGAGTGCAGCATCATCAGCAAATAGTAGCTCTCAGATGAGTTTTTCCATTGTCTTGGAATGAGCCTTTAGTCGCCTCAGGTTGAACAGGCTGCCATCAGTGCGATAGCGGATGTAGACACCATCCTCATCATCTAGATCTACTGCGGCTCTTTGAAGCATCATGCTAAAGAAGATCGTAAAGAGAGTTGGCGCGAGAACACAGCCTTGCTTTACACCTGTGCCTATTGGGAAGGGCTCCGAGAGATCGTTGCAGTGTCTGACTTGGCCTCGCTGGTCTTCATGTACCTGGATGATCATGCTGAGGAACATTGGGGGACATCCTAAACGTTCCAAGATTTGCCATAGGCCTTTCCTGCTAACGGTATCGAAAGCTTTGGTAAGGTCAACAAAAGTCACATATAGACCCTTGTTCTGTTCCCTGCATTTCTCTTGGAGCTGCCTGAGAACAAATACCATGTCGGTGGTGCTCCTGTTAGCTCTGAAGCCGCACTGGCTCTCCGGGAGGAGTTCTTCTGCAATGGTGGGCACCAGTCTGTTCAGGAGTATTCTAGCAAGGATTTTGCCTGCGATGGAGAGCAGGGTTATCCCCCGGTAGTTGGAGCAGTCTGACTTTTCTCCTTTGTTCTTGTGTAGAGTGATGATGATTGCATCGCGAAAGTCCTGTGGTAGTTTGCCTTGTTCCCAGCAGGTGACAAGTACTTTGTGAAGTGTGTTACGTAGTACTGTGCCCCCATGCTTCCAGATCTCTGGTGGGATTCCATCAACTCCCGCTGCCTTGCCACTTTTCAGTTGCTTGATGGCTTTAACAGTCTCTTCTAGGGTGGGGATCTCATCCAACTCTATTTTCACTGGTTGAAGTGGGGTGAGGTGGATTGCTGAATCTTGAACTACGCGGTTGGCACTGAAGAGAGCCTGAAAATACTCTGACCACCGGTTCAGTATGGATGCCTTGTCTGTGAGGAGCACTTGGCCGTCTGCACTACGCAAGGGACTCTGAGCCTGATATGATGGGCCATATACTGCCTTCAGGGCTTCGTAAAACCCTCTTAAATCACCAGTGTCTGCACACAGCTGGGTTCTCTCTGCAAGCTTGGTCCACCACTCGTTCTGAATGTCTCGAAGCTTGCGCTGGAGGTTGCTACATGCAGCGCGAAAGATTGCTTTTTTCCCAGGACAGGAGGGCTGAGCAAGATGTGCTTGGTAGGCAGATCTCTTTTTCGCTAGTAATTCTTGGATCTCTTGATTGTTCTCGTCAAACCAGTCCTTGTTTTTCCTTGTGGAGAACCCGAGGACTTCTTCAGAGATAGACAGGATGGTAGTTTTTAGGTGTTCCCAGAGTGCTTCTGGAGAAGGGTCTGTGGGGCAACTGGGGTCCTCAATTCTTGACTGGAGTTTTGCCTGGAAGGCAGCTTTAACTTCGGCTGACTGAAGGCTGCCAACCTGAACCTTCCTCCGAGGGATACCTCCTCTCCTGGGTGTGGGTTTAAAGTGAAGACGGAGATTGCAGCGTACAAGACGATCCGTATGACATTCCGCACTGGGCATTACTCGGGTGTGTAAGACATCTCGAAGGTCTCTCTGGCGCACCAGAATGTAGTCGATAAGGTGCCAGTGCTTGGACCGTGGAGCACGGAGAGTAGATTAGGCTTAACAGAAAAGGTGGAGGAGCTGTTTGAACAAACATTAAGGTGACAACATAGAATCATAGAGTTGGAAGGGACCCCAGGGTCATCTAGTCCGCACAATGCAGGAAACTCACAAATACCTCCCCCTAAATTCACAGGATCCTCATTGCTGTCAGATGGCATCTAGCCTCTGTTTAAAAACCTCCAAGTAGGAGAAGACTTCCGGGGTTGGAAAATGGCGAGCTGAGCTGCTTTCCCTAATGGGGGCAAGCTGGCACTTCTGTTCAGGGTAGTAAAAGGCAAATTAATGCCTTCTGCCTACATTTCTCAGCTAGAGAATTGTCCAAGATATGCACAGATACTTTGAGGAGACTTACCTTGGCTGAAAGGGAATCCCGGGAGGGGGGGCTCCTTTGAGGCTTTGAGGGATCTCCGGAGATAAGTTGCATATTCATCGTCTGCAGAAGTTTCCAGAGTCATCAATTTGGCATAAGCTCGACAGGATCCAAACTTTCTTTTACAATTTTAAACATCTAATCTACAAAGGACTGGTGTTAATTTGGACAAACTATGAAAAAAGGTACTGATTGCTATCTCTTCATTCTGGGACTAATTAAACAAAGCAAAAGTAAAAGGTGGGAGTTGGAAATACTGAAAGCCTGAAAGGAGAAGAAGATAAGGGGCTAAATTTGAACTTTGTAAACTTAAAATACAGTGTTAAAAGAAGAAAGGAATGTATTGTTTAGTCTATCTGTGGTTGAGGAGGCAGCCCCATCGTCACAGATCTGCAGCGTTCACAGTCAACACAGGAAATACGTGAGATATCGTGAGATTTCTCTACTAGTGAAACAAGATTTGAAGGCAAGAAAAGCAGGAAGTATTGGAGGAAGAAGAAGGAAGTCAATGAAGTAAACAGCCTACTCTAGGATTATAATACCAGAGAGAAACATCGGTGGCCATTGTTGGGAGGACTAAGTTTTAACATCGTTTTTAAAGTGATTGGGACATTAAAAATTGGTGGAGTTAACAGATTTGGCAATTAAAAAATAACTATTGTTGGATAGTGGATAAGAGGATTTTTAACTGGTAAAAGGGAAAAAAGATTTTTTTTTTTAAAGTGAAGCAAAAGTTGCGACCTCCATTTTGGGAGAAATAAAAACTTTAAACATTAATATCTGAGCCTGGGAGGCTCAGAGGACAGTGAAATTGGGTGCATTGGAAAGGGCAAGCTTCACTTTATCAAACCTGAGGGTTCAAATTTAATTTGGTGAAATCAAAATTTTTGATCTTTTTTTACATGTCAGACCCAAAACGAACTCGTGCTTCAATAGAGAAAATGCAAGTCCAATTAGATGCAATGGAAGCTAGGATAATGAAGGGGGTGGAAGAAATGATAACTGCCTCTACAATAGAAATAAGAAAGAATATTGAGAACTCAAAAAAGAATTAAAAAAAGAAATAGAGAATCTCAGAAATGACACTGTGGTAATAACAAAGAAAGTACAAGAAGTGGCAGAGAGTGAAAACACATGACTCCGCCTTGTTAAAATTACAAGAAAAAATGACAATTCATGACTGCAAACTGATGGAAACTCAGATCCGTCTGAGAGGTGTACCTGAAGATGAAGAATCAGACCTGAAAGAATACATAATAAAAACAATTGCAGAATTTTTGGAAGAAGAACCTGAAGGGAATAGAAATATGTATGGCTATATGTATAGAGTAAATTCATTCTATGCAAAAAAGAACAATCTGCCAAGAGATGTGGTCATAAGATTTATGACAAAAGAAATGGTGGGAAAGATCATGAATAAAAACTTTGAAAAGACATTGACAGTGGGAGGCAGTAGAGTAAGAATTATGAAAGAACTGCCAAGACAAGTGCTAACTGAAAGAAAGGCATATAAAAAATTGACAGAAAAACTATGTGACAATGGAATGAGGTACAGATGGATAATACCTGAAGGTTTGAGCTTTGAATTTCAAGGGAAAAGGATTACAATCACAAGTACACAGGAACTGCATAGATTTTATGAAGAAAATAAGGAATTTGCACCATGATGGATTACAAATTGATATCTTGGAATGTAAATGGACTAAATTCACCACATTGGCCTTGGGTGCCTAGGTGTTGGAAGCCTGGGGGGCCTTCTCTTGTCCTGATTTGTAGTTTGGGGAAGGCTTGAGTCCCAGGTGTGCTAGATGGCTGGTGGCGGCCATATATATAGAGTGGAGTCTACCTTTTTTAGGTCCCCTAGCAAGGGAGTGATTGCTTTGGTAACAGGGCTGCCATTGAGGAGGGCATTAGTAGGCAGCCATTTTTAGGCCCTTCTTTTCAAAAAAGAGTGGGGATAACAGCAGTAGAGCGGCCATTTTATAGCTCTTTTTCCCTGTTTAAGGGAAGGCAGCCATTTTAGGTGATATTCTTGAAGGCCATTTTGTGGTTTCTTCTTTGAATGTAATAATGGCAGGAGGTAAAGGGTCAGGTAAGCCCAAGGGTAAGAAGCCTGCACCTAGGGCACCCAGGGCACCTGCTAAGAGGGCACCACCCCCGTCATCCTCGTCTGATGAGGAGGGTGATTTAGCAGTGAATACTAGTATTATTAGTAGGTTGAGGGCGTTGGAACAGGTGTCCAGTATCCCTTCACCAGGTGGAATTGAAGGGTTAGGGCCTCTAAGAAAGGTAGGCAAGCTAATATTCTTACAAGGTTGTCTATTCTTGAGGGCAGGTCCGGTGGAGTGTTGCCTGGCAGGGATCCTGGCCTTGGTGGTCCCAAGTTGGGTGCGATGGCGATGGCTGGAGGATCAGGATGTGGATTGCCACTGGTGCCTTCTGGATTTGGAGGTAGGTCTGGTGATAATTGGCCGGCTGGATCAGGGCAAGTTTGGCCATGGGGGCCTTAGGGACCAGCTGCAGGAGTCGGACAAGGTACTTCTGCTGCAGGTGTTGGGGTGCCAGCTTCTTTGGGAGCCGGTTCACTTCCCAATTGGGGCTGGCCTAATGGACAAGGTAACACTGGTGTTTTTCCTGGTGTAGGGCTTCCTGGCTTAGAAGGTTCCATTATGGGCAGACCTTCCCCTTATGGGATGGTTCCTTTTACATCCTTGCCCTTTGGGGATGTTGCCTTGCCACTGGGGGGCCACTTGCTTCCCGCAACCAGGGAGAAGATCCTGAAAGGGGAGTATGTGGACATTTTTTCTTTGCTCTTCCGAGAGTTGGAGAAAAAAGATAAGGAAGAGTTGGATGATAAGGAGAAGGAAAAATTGAAAAAACGGAAACAGGACAGGACCTGGGCGAATTGGTTGCCAGGGTTTTGTATTTATGCAGGGGTTATTGCTAGGGCGCAGCTGTGGCAGGCAGCTGCCCTTTTTCAATATTTAGACATAATATATAAGGGATACACATCATTTAGTGGCCCTGCCTGGTTGCAATATGACCAGGAGTTTCGGATGAGGGCTGCCTTGTATCCGTCACTGCCGTGGGACCATATTCATCAGCAGCTGTGGCTGCAGGTTATGTCCCCGGCTAGGCCTAATTTGGGTGATCGCTCTGATAATGGTCACCTGGTGAGCAGGTCAGCATCATCATCTTCAGCTTCATCCAGCTCTTCCCGCGGTTCTGCAGGGCAGGTGGTTCAACCCTGCTTGCTCTGCTGGGAATACAGTTCTTTGGGAGTGTGTAACAGGAAGGCTTGCCAGTTCAAGCACGAATGCCCCATGTTTGTATTTGTTAGAAGGTTTTAAAGTTGGTTTTTAGGATTCCTTTTCAGGGGCCTTGGGTTCCTTTTATGGCTGGGAACCTGAAGTCAGTTCGGGGTTTGGAACACGTAGTTAGAGATAAGATAGCCAAAGAGTTGTCGGAGGGTAGGATCTTGGGTCCTTTCTCTCATCCTCCGGTGGGTAATCTTAGGGTTTCACCTTTGGATGTGGTGCCAAAAAAGGCGCCTGGTGAATTTCATTTGATTCATCATCTCTCCTTTCCCAGGGAAAAATCTGTGAACGATGGGATTCCTGAGCATTTATGCTCAGTCAGATATACTAGTTTCGACCAGGCAGTTGCCACGGTTAGACATGCGGGGTGGGCGCAGAGTTGGCAAAATGTGATATTAAATCTGCATTTCGCCTCTTACCAGTGCATCCCGAGGCTTTCAAGCTTTTGGGGGTTTTTTCTTTGAAGGCCAGTTTTACATGGACAGAGCTTTGCCAATGGGCTGCTCTGTGTCATGTTCCACTTTTGAGTGCTTCAGCACATTTTTGGAATGGGCTGTGAAGGCAAAGGTAGGATTACAGGATGTTGTTCATTATTTGGACTACCTTTTTGTGGGTCCTGTGGGGACAGGGCGTTGTGGCCAGCTCCTGTCAGGTTTTACTGAACTGGCGGCTGAGCTTGGGGTCCCTCTGGCCCCTGAAAAAATGGAAGGCCCGGTCCAAAAACTAACCTTTTGGGGATCGAGGTTGATACTGTAGCACAGCAGTCTAGGGTACCTTTTCAGAAGATAGTTGAGTTGAGGGCTAGGATTGTTGCTTTTCTTCTCAAAAAGAAGGTGACCTTGCTGGAGTTGCAGCAGCTGGTGGGGCACCTTAACTTTGTGTGCATAGTGGTTGCTCCAGGGAGGGCCTTTCTTAGGAGGTTACACCTGCCTCAGCATAGAACTCGGGTTACCTGCAGCATGATGGATGATTTGAGGGTTTGGCAGGAATTTTTGGAGTCCTTCAATAGAGTCTCCTTTTGGAGAGATGACATGAGGCTCGAGGCTGAGCTTCAGGTCATGTCTTTGGGTTTCGGAGTCTATTTCTGCGGGCATTGGTGCGCAGATAGTTGGCTTGACTCCTGGGTAAAGGTCAGCGAGAACTGAGATCTTATGTTTCTCGAGTTCTTTCCTATTTTACTGACTTTGATGGACCAAGGATCTGATTCAGTATAAGGCAGCTTCATATGTTCATAAAAGCCTTACTGAAATCATGATCAATGACATCTACAGCATTTCCCTGATCCAGCAAGGTAGTCACTTTCTCAAAAAAAGATCAGGTTAGTTTGACATGACAATTCAAATACTGATACAATTCAAAATCTGTTTCCAATCGATTTATGACCAATTCATAAGCATTCCCTCTATTCCTTCATCCAAATCATTTATAAAGATGTTGAACAAAACAGGTCCCAGGACAGATCCTTGTGTTTATGTACTACCCCTATGCTGTGCCTAGGTTGGAACTGCATACCCTCATTACATGTTCTGTTTTTGCCATGTGGAGCATTGTTTCCTCAGAAGAGAAGACTGAGGAAAAGTAGGAATTTAGCAGTTTCGCCCTATTTTCATTGCCTGTTACAATTTCACTTTCTTGCCCTCGCAATGGGCCTACCATGTCCTTGCTCTTTTTCTTACTCTGAACATAAGAAAAGAACCCCCTTTTTGTTGTTTTTAGCATCTTTGGCCAGCCTAAGCTCATACTAAGCTTTAGCTTTCCTAACTTTTTCTCTACAAGCACTGGTGATTTGTGTCAGACAATGGAATATAACTGTGATGTCTTCAGGGCTCACTGCACGAAGATTTGAGGGTGGAGCGAGGCAATGAAGATTGAAGCTTACCAACGGGACCTCAATGCAAGCCTTCTAGACCAGGTCTTCAACCAAGCCCTCCCAACCACGCTGGTGGGGTGGGTGCAGCTGGCCGGGGAGATCAAAACCAACATGAAGTGCATAGCCCTGCAATGCCAACAGCAGCAAGGGGTGAAGGGGGGACGAGAGGCTCAGTCAGGGGCAAAACCTTAGGTGAAGAAGATGCAGGCCCCGGAGGGAACCCCTAAGCCATCAGGGGCTCGAAAGTGATACCGATGCAGTGACCCGGGGCACTTGGCTATGAATTGCCTGGAGAAACCTCGAGCCCCCCCTTAACCTGAAGCCGATGGCAACGGGCCCAAAGAAGACGCCGGGGAAGCCCAAGGAGCCCAATCGGGGCAACACTGCCATGTCGGTGGCAATTGACAAGGATACTATAATTGCTGACGACCTGAGCGACGAGGCCTGGGAGCTCGAGCCGGTGGGAAATGAGGACGACTTGCACTAAAAGGTGCTGGGCAGTAGGTCATGGAAACAACAGCACCATTATGGGTGAGAATAACCGGGTCCCTACTTTTCGTTCTCCTGACCCTATTATACCCGAGACTTAAGAGGTTCATGCATGCCCGGGCCTTGATCGATTCGGGGTGCACCCAAGAGATCATAACCCTGTGACTGGTGGATGCTCTGCGGCTGACACAGAAGATGCTCCCCCACCTGATCCAGTTTGAGCAAATGGACGGGTCCACAATGAGGGGAGAGCCATGTACAGAAGAAAACCAGGGGCTGCCAGTGGGGATCAAGACCATTGGGAGGTTGAAGTATTCGTCATTGCTCCATCCTCCTTCGATGTGGTGTTGGGGGTGGGCTGGCTTGCTAGGCACCAGCCAGACATACAGTGGGGGGCACAGACCATAGACTTTACAGACCGATGGTGCGCGCACCACCACTGGCTAGGAAAATGGGGGCCAACTCCACCCCCTAGGAATGAGACTATGTGTGCATCGATGGAGGAGGTCCGCTCCGTACCAAAAGAGTACCGGGACTTGCGGAGAGTGTTTAGTGAGGAGGAAGCCAACAAGCTGCCCCCACTGCAGCAAAGACTTGCTAAGTACAGTGTCAGGGGGGTCCATTTTTACCAAACTGGATCTGAGGCACACTTATTTCTGAGTGAGGATTAAGGAGGGGTATGAATGGAAAACGGCGTTCAACACGCCGATGGGACAGTTCGAGTACCTAGTAATGCCTTTTGGACTGCAGGGGGCTCCAAGGGTGTTCATGAACTTTATCAACGAAGTGCTCAGAGAGTACCTGTACAAGAGGGTGGTAGTGTACCTGGACGACAGCCTTATCTTTTCCAAAGATCTACCCTCCCATGTATAACTGGTCAGGAAAGTGTTATCCACCCTGTATGAGAACAAACTGTATGCGAAGTTATCTAAATGCGAGTTCCACCAGTCGGAACTGGATTATCTGCAGTTCCGTGTGTCGGGGAAGTGTTTAGCCATGGACCCAGCCAAGATACAGGCGGTGCTGGACTGGAAACCCCCGAGGACACGTAGACAGTTATAATCTTTCCTGGGTTTCGCAAATTTCTACAGGGGGTTCATCCAGGGATTTGCCCAGGTGATGTTGCCCCTGACCGACCTCCTTAAGACTAAGGGAAGAGGGCCAGAAGCTAAAAAACCCGGGGCCAAATTACAATGGTCACCAAAGTGCCGAAGGGTGTTTGAGGAACTTAAGAGACTGTTCACAAGTGAGCCCGTCCTAGCCCATCCAGACGAGCTCAAACCCTTCATGGTCCAGTGCGACGCCTCCGATGTGGCCGTCGGGGCAATATTAATGCAGAAAGATGAGGAGGGGAGGTTAAGACTGTGCGCGTCTATCTCCCAGAAGTTCTCTCAAGAACAATGTAACTGGTCGGTCTGGGACAAAGAAGCGTTTGCAATTACGTTTGCTCTAAAAACCTGGCGGTCATGGCTGGAGGGGGCGAGGGTTCCGTTCGAGATATGGACTGACCATAAGAACCTAGAGGCCCTCACAGGCCGGCGAAAATTAACTGCCAAACAGATTCGGTGGGCCGGCTTCTTTGCCAAATTTGACTTTACCCTGAGACACATCCCGGGGGCAAAGAACTTTTTAGCTGATGCTCTATCCCAGCTTCCGCAGCACGAAAGCCAGAAAGATGAAGTCATAGACTCTCTGATTCCCCCTTCAGCAGTGGCCGGGGCGGTAACTACTCACTCCGGAAAAAACCCCAAACCCCTAGAGCCGTGGGGGGGCAGCAGACTAATTGAAGAGACTGAGAGGGAGGGGGAGCAAAGGCCAGATGGCATCATTAAAGGAGAGGGGGGGTTGGTACTATGAGGGGAAACTGTATGTGCCCAAGACCCTCTGCCAGGAAGTCCTGCAACACTGCCACAGCATCAAATTAGCAGGGCATTTTGGGTATGTGAAAACGCTGCACTTTGTAAACCAGCAGTTTTGGTGGCCAAAAATGAAAAAAGACATTTCCGAGTTTGTGAGTTCTTGCCCAGTTTGCATCATGGCAAAGAAGAAAGGGGGTAGAACACCCGGCCTCCTCCAGCCAACCCCAACCGCTACATGGCCTTGGTCGGTAGTGTCAATGGACTTTATAGTAGAACTCCCAATGTCTCAAGGCAAGACTGAAATTTTAGTAGTTGTGGACAATTTCTCTAAGCAAGCGCATTTTATTCCCTGTAAACAACTCCCTACGTCTAAAAAGTTAGCCTACTTGTTTTTCCAACATGTTGTTAAACTACACTCATTTCCGGACAAGGTCATTAGCGACCGCGGGCCACAGTTCGTTGCCAACTTCTGGCGGGAGTTTTGCAAACTAGCAGGCATAGAACAGGGTCTGAGTTCCGCGTACCACCCGCAGACGGACAGACAGACAGAACGCATGAACGCGCTTCTGGAACAATACCTAAGGTGTTATGTGAACTATCAACAAACTAATTGGGTTGAATTATTACCTTTTGCCGAATATGGGTACAATAATAGCTTGCACAGTTCCACCAAGGCAACACCATTTCAAATAGTGCATGGCTATGAAGGAAAGCCTTTCCCACTGCTGCCCAGCCACAAAGAAACAGCGCCACCTACCTCATGCCAGCATTGGTGGGAAGAAATAAGAAAGGGGTGGGCAATCATCCAAGAGAATTTGGAAGCGGCAAAGAGAGACTATAAAGCTCACTTTGACAAAAAAAACATTC
This sequence comes from Heteronotia binoei, assembly GCF_032191835.1. Classification (NCBI taxonomy): domain Eukaryota; kingdom Metazoa; phylum Chordata; class Lepidosauria; order Squamata; family Gekkonidae; genus Heteronotia; species Heteronotia binoei. The sequence continues at coordinate 33,617,190 of NC_083237.1, forward strand.
CCCCGAATGGGACTTTAAAGCAGGAGAGACTGTATTTCTATCCACCAAGAACTTCCCTTTACCACAAACCTGCCGGAAACTAGCGTATAAATACTTGGAGCCATTCAAGATCAAACGAGTGATCAATAAAGTGACTGTAGAATTGGAGCTGCCTAAAATGTTTAGTAAAATTCACCCTGTTTTTCATTGCAGCCTACTCCGACGAGACCCTGGAGTTACGTCATGGCACCCCCGCCCTCCAGAGCCTCAACCTATTCAAGTGAAGGGTCAGAGTCACCATGAGGTGCAGGAGGTGCTAGATGCCAAAATGAAAAGGGGAGGGTTACATTACTTGGTGAGCTGGAAATACTTTCCCCCAAATTGTGATGAGTGGGTCAAATCATCAGACCTCCGCGCTCCTATGCTTCTCAAAAGATTTTACCTACTGCACCCAGACAAACCCCGAGCAAGAGCTTAGGGGGGGGCAGTATGTCAGACAATGGAATATAACTGTGATGAAATGTTTAGCCTGACCGACTCCATCTTTTACCCCATGCTACTAACCCTGGGAACAGCCTTGCATATCAAAGTAGAGGCCTAGAATGTTACTAACAGTGTGAACATTCCTTTCCCTGAAAACTAACAAAAGCTACCTTCCTTTGAAGAGAAGCGCCTCTAGGGATGGCAGTTCAGCCATCCCTGTGAAGTGGCAATAAAAATGAGAAACCTTGCACCTCAACCCAGCAATGTTTAGAAATGTGATTTTTTGCATAGTAACCTTTGATGTAGAATTCCTTAAGACATGCTCTAGTATGCAACACTGTATCAGTTCCAATCTTTCTTCATTCAGATGCTATGGACTCTCGAATAAAGCCTAAACTTTGTATCAACTCAAGGTCTGGTTGATTTGAAGTTCCACTGTCTGACAATTTGTTTATATTCATCCTTGATTATAAGGCCCTCCTTCCAATTCCTAAAGGAGTCTTTTTTATTTCTCAAGTCTTTAGAGAGCTGTTTATGGAGCCACCTTGGCTTCTTCCATTTTTTCTTCTCACATGAATTGTCTGTGATTGTACTTTCAGTATTTAACTTTTTAAAAATATCCACCCCCTCTTGAACCCACATCTTCCTAAGTATTTCTGACAATGTATATCTTCAATTTTATTTGAGATCCTTAGGGCCTATAAACACTAGAGATAGGCACAAATTGAACCAGGAAGAAAAATTTGTCATGAATTTTGCCCTGGTCGTGGTTTGCGAACTGAAGTTTATGATGGATCCAAACTTCCATGCTATTTTTGGTGGCTCATAGCCACAGCAGAAAGCAAGGGTTTAAAGGGACTTTAAGGTGTCACTGGGCTTTCAATGCCACAGAAACACAGCATGTGCCTCAGTGGAAGAGCATCTGCTTTTCATGCAGCAGGTCCAAGTTTCAATCCATGGCATCTCCAGTTAAAAGGACCAGGCAGGAGGTGAAAGACTTCTGCCTGGGACTCTGGAGAGCTGCTCCCATTCTGAGTAGACAATACTGACTTTGATGGACCAGTGCTCAGATTCATGTGTTCATGTGTTTCTGGGCACTGAAAGCCCAGCAACATCATAGGGCTGCTCACGCTGCTGACCAGTCTTCTTGTCCATCTGAATTTCTCTAGTTTAAAAGGAACTGTTTCTCCATTATTTACCAAAATGAGCCCATTTTCCCCACTGGGACCTACTGCTGCTAGCACTAATGTTGAAGAAACTATTCTGGTAGCTAACAATGCCCATTGGTGGTTGAGTTAGCAATGAGCGAACTCATGGGGACATTCTTTGCAACTCAGCCCTGGGGAAACCACTGTTCCACAGAATAAATGCTGAGTTCTTCTTGCTAGTCACTGGCAATGAAAAATATAGGACCCCAGCTTTGCCCATGCTCCAGAACAACTCTGTTCCAAAGAAGGTAAACTCCTTTCTTTCCTATAACAATGAACTTGGGTTACCTTGGACCTCCTCTACACATCTGTCTCATACCATACAGTCCTATACTGCCGTTAACTGTTCCTTGGTCTTCCAGGTTTCTAATAAGACTCCCACCGTTGAGCCCATTGAGGACTGCTCCCCTTGAGTGCTGGTCTAGTGACTGTAATGTTGCATATTTATATAAGAAAAATCTGAGCTCAAATCTTATTTAGTCCTAATGTTTACCAGCTAGTCTTGGACTAGTTCTTAGCCTAAATTGTCTCACAGGGTTGTTGTGAAGATAATTAAACTGGAGGAAAACCACATTGTGCTGCTTTGGACTTCTTGGACAAAAGGTGAAATAGGAATATCCATGGAGAAGAAAAAGGTTTTGAGTCTCAAACTCAAGTTTGTAGCGTTAAAAAGCATATTGACAAGTATTTGAAATAATTGTTTTCAATGTGGGTTATTTGATGTTATTTCACCTGTCCCATGAACTGATGTTATCAATGGAGCCTCCTTGAGCCCACTGCATCGCAGCATGGCTAGAGGGGGAATTTTGCCCCCCCCTGGAGGGAGAGCGAACTTTTTCGGCGCGCTTTTGAGCGCGTCTCTAGGGGGCGGGGCTTCAGTGCTATTGCTGAAGCCCCGTCTGACGCCGTGCAGTCCTCTCGGCGTTTTCGGAAGGGCTGGGAGCGTGTTTGCACGCTCCTAGTGTTTGAGGGCTGTGTAGGCCGGGAGGCTGGGGATCGTCGCGTGGATCGGCGGAGCTGAGCCGAGCGCGTCGCTGGAGCATTGTTCTTTAAAGTTTGACTGTGTGCCCAGGGGGGTTATAGGGTGCCCTTTGGGCTGAGGGAGGCTTCCTTTGCAGGGGCCCTAGTAGCAGCACCTTCTATAAATAGCAGTCCAGTTTTGGACCCCCTCCCCCTTCATTCTGTCAGGGGATTAGGTGGCCATTTGGCCAAGACAGTGGTGAGCAGCCGGGCTCGGTGGCCATTTTGAGAGGCAGCTATTGGTCAATGGGTTCGAGGGTGCTTGTAATTGTACTTTACCCTGGGGCTTGGCGGTCATTTTAGCCTTGCTGCTACTTCCCCGTTCCTGGTGCTTTGGGTGGCCATTGTTGAGTTGCTGTACTTTTCCCTGGTGCCTGGTGGCCATTTTGGCTTTGCTTCTTCTTCCCCATACCCTGTGCTTGGGGCAGCCATTTTTTGAGTGCTGTACTTTTCCCTGGTGTTTGGCGGCCATTTTGGCCTTGCTTCTTCTTCTCCACACCCTTGCTCTTGGGTAGGCTTCCCAACCCTCCTGCCCTGGCGGGGGACCCCCAGGTTGGCAGCCTCCTCCCCCGCTCTCCAAAAATCTGGAGGTGGGGGAGGGACAGTGCTTCCCCCTCACGGTGCCCGCCGCTGCTGCGGTGGCACCAGAGCGGCCGGCACCGCCGGCACGGGCACAGGCTGCCGCCGCTGCAGGCTGCCTGAGGAGAGCGGCTGCTGCTGCTGCCGCCACCGCCGCTACAGGCTGTCTAAGGAGAGCAGCCGCCGCTGCAGGCTGCCTGAGGAGAGTGGCCGCTGCTGCCACCGCCACTACAGGCTGCCTGAGGAGAGCGGCCGCGGCACAGGCACAGGCCGCTGCTGCTGCTGCCGCTACGAGATGCCTGAGGAGAGCGGCCGTGGCACAGGCACAGGCCGCTGCTGCCACCGCCGCTACGAGATGCCTGAGGAGAGCGGCCGCCGCCGCTGCTACGGGCTGCCTGAGGAGAGCGGCCGCGGCACAGGCCGCTGCTGCCGCCGCTACGGGATGCCTGAGGAGAGCGGCCGCCGCCGCTGCTACGGGCTGCCTGAGGAGAGTGGCCGTGGCACAGGCACAGGCCGCCGCCGCTGCGGGCTGCCGCCGCCGCTGCGGGCTGCCTGGGGAGAGCGGCGGAGGGTCTCCTTTCCCTCGTCCCACTGGGCCCCTGTCACTCTGCGGTTTGGGCGCCAGTGTGGACGGCAGACCCCGGCACGCTACGCGACTTTGGGGCCTGCCTGTCTGTCTTGCGCTGCCGACGGAATTGTGCGGGTCGGGCACCGTTGATGTTCTGGCGGAGCCCTGTGTGGTGTGGACTGCTGTGTCCCTCTCTCCCAGAACTGGCAGTTGTTTTTTGCACCCCTTCCTTATTGTGTTTTTAAGCCTTCTGAGGGTTTTGGCTTGGTTTGGATACAAGCCTTTTACAAAATGCAATAATTTTTAAGGGCAAGAGCTTCTCTTCAGAGGGAAAATTGGAATTCATTTGCTGTTAGTTCTGCTGAGTGACCATGCAGATGAATTCACAGGGCCTGGGGAGAATTATCTACAAAACGGTAAGAGAGCTGGCCGGCCACCACGAGAGGGGTGAGAAAGGATCATGGCTTCAGTTTTACTCCCTGCTCAGTGATTTGCAGCCATGTGTAAAACACTCTAAAAATAATTGGGTAGTGATTGCCTCTCCATTGCCTTGCTAGCAGAAAGGGAAAAATGTTTGCCTCCAGCAAGCCAAGCCCAGAGGTAGAGTTGCCCAGTCTGGGTTGGAAAATATAGGGTTGCAAATCCCCAGGTGGGGGCAGGGGATCCCCCAGTTTGGAGACCCTCCCCGCGCTTCAGGGTCTTCAGAAAGCGGAGGGAGGGGAGGGAAATGTCTGGTGGGAACTCTATTATTCCCTAGGGAGATTTATTCCCATAGAAAATCATGGAGAATTGATCCGTGGGTATCTGGGGCTCTGGGGGGGCTGTTTTTGGGGGTAGGGGCACCAAATTTTCAGTATAGCATCTAGTGCCTCTCCCCAAAATACCTCCCAAGTTTCAAAAAGATTGGATCAGCGGGTCCAATTCTATGAGCCCCAAAAAGGTGCCCCTATCCTTCATTATTTCATATGGAAGGAAGGCATTCAAAAGGGGTGCCGTCCCTTTAAACGTGATGGCCAGAACTCCGTTTGGAGTTCAATTATGCTTGTCACAGCCTTGATCTTGGCTCCACCCCAATGTCTCCTGGCTCCACCCCCAAAGTCTCCTGGCTCCACCCCCAAAGTCCCCATATATTTCTTAAATTGGACTTGGCAACCCTACTCTTGGGGCGACCATTTTACGAGATGTTGAGGCGGTGGCCATTTTAGAGTTCACTGGGGTGGTGGCCATTTTGAAGGCTGTTTTTTCCCACCTTTATTCCTTTGTTTGCCCCAGGCTTGGTTAAGCTAATTAAAGAAATTCTGCTTTGTGCTGTGCTCTTCAGTGAGCATGTCGGGTCGCAAAGGCAGTGGAAAGTCAAAAGGGAAACAGCCTGCCCCTAAGGCTCCTAAGCCTCCATCTAAGCCTCCGCCCCCCCCTTCGTCGGACAAGGAAGGGGATGATGAAGTTAATGCAGCCATTTTTCAGAGGCTGCGGGCACTTGAGCAGGCATCGGGGTTTCCACCTTCTCAGTTGCCCAAGAAGGGGCGGTTGTTTAAGCGTGCTTTGCAGGCAGATATATTGACCCGCTTATCTCTTTGGAGGGCAGATCTGCTGCGGTTGCTGCTGGAGGAGCTGTGGGGCCCGCTGGCTCTGATGTTGGAGCGGGCCTGTTGTCCGGTGCGGGCGGTACCAGATCAGCTTTGGTGCCTGCTTTACCTTCTGGTAAGTCGGGGGACGGCTCTTTGCCTCATTCTGGGCCTGTATGGCCTTGGAGGGCTTGGGTGTCTGCTGCTCCTAGTGGGGCGGGTGCTCCGTTAAGCGGTGCTGGGGCTCCTTCTGCTCTAGGTTTAGAGCAGCTGAGCAATGGGACGTGGCCACAGGGTCAGTTCGGTGCGTTTGGTAATTGGCCCGGGGTGGGGCAGCAGGGGTCAGCAGCGGCTTGGCCTGGAGGCTGGGGTTGCCCATCTCCGTACGGGGCGGTCCCCTTTAGTGCTATGGCTTTTGGGGAAGTGGCTTTGCCACTGGGTGATCACCTGCTGCCTGCCACGAGGGAGAAAATCTAAAAAGGGGAATACGTGGACGTATTCCCCCTTTTATTTAGGGAATTGGAGAAAAAGGACAAGGAGGAGCTGGACCTCTTGATGGCACTTGGGTGTTTTGGCCACTGTGTGACACAGAGTTGATTCAGTATAAGGACATCATATACAAGGGGTATGCGATGTTCAGCGGCCCGGCCTGGATCCAATATGACCAGGAGTTCAGGATGAGGGCCGCTTTGTACCCTTCACTCCCTTGGGATCGGATTCACCAGCAGTTGTGGCTGCAGGTGATGTCACCTGCTTGGCCCAATTTGGGGGATTGATCCGACAGTGGTCACCTTGTAACCAAGGATTCCTCTTCTCCTTCCAGTGCTTCAGTATCCTCCCGCAGCGCTGCGGGGCAGGCAGTTCAGCACCGCTTGCTCTGCTGGGAGTTTGGGGCCCAGGGGGCGTGCAGTCGTAAAGCTTGCCAGTTCAAGCACGAATGCCCCCTGTGCGCCGGCCCACACTCTTTCAACAACTGCCCGAGAGTCCGGCCGCGCAAGGGCCAGAAAGGATCGGGGGGGGGCCTTCTCAATCTGGGGAAAGGCCTCAGCCCGATGAAGGTGGGTCCTCTTGAGGAATGGCTTCGCAGGTACCCACATAAGGGGAACAGTTTATATTTGTTAAAAGTTTTAGTTTCAGGTAGGGATGTTAAGTTATCAGGGGGTAAGGTAGCTCTGAGGTTGCGAAAGGTTGTTGTTCTGCCATTTTGAGGGTAGCCCTCTGGCAAGACATCAATTTTTGGGGTTATTTGGAGTGAGGTTTTGTATCCATTTCTTAGAATCGGCGCGGCCTCTACAGCTGCTGCCTTGGGTTATCCTACTTCGTCCATTCAGCCTTGGCCGTTGGCGATCTCAGGCTTACAAAAGTGCTATTCGCCCCTTTGCTCCGCTGGTAGTTGTTATTAGGAGCGGGGTGGGGGGTAGTTTAAGTTTTCGTTTTATAACTTGTATGTTTTTCCTTTTAGATGCTGTTGTTCCTGGCCAGAGGAGCAGAGTTCTCATCTGTGGGCACAGTCAAGCTCAGAGAACTGCTGTTGGCTCTCAGCTGGGGCTCAGCAAATATGTTACGGTTGAATGGCGGGGGAGCAGGGGTCTTCAGTGGCCTGGCTTGCTCCCCCCGCCTTTTTTCTTATTTCATGGGTGTTTGGGCCCTCCTCCGCAGGTATTAATTGTTCACCTGGGAGGGAATGATCTCGGGCTGATTAAAGGCAAGGCCTGAGACAATTTCAAGTACATAAGGAACAGATGGCCTGGTACCATTATAATTTGGTTGGCCATGATTCCGTGCTTGGGTGGCGCAGTGCTTGGAATCCAGCTGGATTAGAAAGGGCTCGTTATAGAGCAAATAAGGAGATTCGCAAGGTTTCGGAGGGTGGTTTGGGCCACTATTTGCCCCATCCGGATATTTCTAAGGAATGTCCCGACCTCTACAGAGGGGATGGTGTGCATCTCTCAGAAAAGGGTAATATGCTTTTCCTGAGGGATTTATGGCAAGGGCTTGTGTTGGCTTTGGGCCTTTCTGTGGGTGCTAAGCCCTAAGTAGAGACTTGGCCTTAGTTGTGGCAGGTTTTACGGGGTTTATGGCACCATGCGGCCTGGGGAGGACCGGTTAGCCTCCCCCTTTTGGGGAGTTAGGGGTCTGGCAGGATCAACCTTTGGTGTGGCCCGAGGTATGTGAATGCAGACTGTCCTGGAGACTCGATTGGATGGGTGCCTTTCGCTGAGACTCGCGTCTGGTGTTTGGGCCCTCCGGTGCGAGCCTCCCTGCTGGGCCTGCCTAACGGGAGCTGTGGCTCACGGCTCCGGCTGGGGGGCCGGGTCTCTCACCCGCTGAAAAAGGCAGGGGAGCGGTCTGAGGAGACCCCTGGCCCTGACCTGGCCGCAGTTCGGTTGCCCTTGCCGTTGCTGGTTATTTTAATAAAAGTGGCCCATAGTTTCACCAATCTAATTGTGTCCGTCTCTTTATTCCGACTTGGGGGGCAAATTTGGTGCATAATCTATGAGGAAGTTCTCTTGTATCAGCCTCATTGCAATAAGAAGTGTATTTGTAAGCCCCATTAAACTCAATGGGATACTCCTGAATAAACATGAATAAGAATGGGATTTGTGACAATTATACATCATATATTGTCAAGGCTAATGCAAATCCATCTGCTCCCAGTTCCTCTTTTTCATCTCTACAAGCTTTTAATACAGATCTCAGTATTAGATGCCTCAGTGTATCTTGAAAGAGATTTAGTCCAATAGCAAATCCATTCTGTTTATTTTTAATTCCACAATTTTATAAAAATGTCTCTTACTGTAGACTTCAGATTTAATTCAGCTGTGATTCAGCTGTGAATTTAATTCAGCACATCTTCAGGTACAAGAGAATAGAATGTACATTTACAGAATGCACTTCATTGGCACTATCATTTGTCCCAAAGTTTAAGGCTCCCAGAGAGAGCTTAATTTCCAAAGGTGTGGCAGTTCCAGGTTTTGTTTTGTTTGTTTGTTTGTTTTTTCTTGGGGGGTGGTGGTGGTTGGTAATTTGAAAGTGTCATGGGGAAGAGAGATCAAAGACCTGTCAATGCTATAGGCTCTGCTTTTGAGGGAGCAATTCCAATCAGGTCTGCTTTGAAATAAGCCCCATTTTATTCAATAGCACTTGCTCCCAGGAAAGTATTCTTAAGATTTCAGCCTGTGCTCCTGTTCCTGCACCTCTTGCTCCAATCCTGCTAACCTTAATAATAATAATAAAAATAATTTTTAATCTATATCCCGCCCTCCCTGCTGAAGCAGGCTCAGGGCAGCTTGGGCTCATTGAGTTCAGTGCATTGGGTTTGTTGAGACTTACTCACCATGAAGTGTGTTTAAGACGGCACTTGAGGGGAGCAATCCGAAGCAGGTCTACAAAGAAACAAGTCCAATTTTATTCAGTTAGGCTTAGTCTCAGGGGAAATAGCGCTAGGAATGCCACCTGCTATGTAACAGCATTTTTAAAAACATATTTTCTACATAGATTAGAAGTTATAGATGTGCAAGAAAGCTCCCTTCTTAAATTGTCAATGGAAGGTTGAGAGAGGAATAGAAACTATGCTATTAAGACAGACTGGAAATCCCACTGGCCCTTTTGTAGTTTCTGAGCCTTTAGAACAAGATATGCAGATTTTCCCAGCTCTTTCGCAGTAAACTGTATGTACTGGAACATATTTACATTTGTGAAAAATCCAAGATTCTCAAAATTCCAGATTAGGGGTTAGTTGCAATGATGGTGCAATGCACGGATTTCCCATGTGAGCTGTCCAGCACTTCAACCTGAAGATTGGTTTGGGTGAATTGTCGAGTCCTTCTCACTGAGTGTGGAGCTGGAGAGAGACTAGCTCTGTCAGCAAGTTACACTAAACACATGTACAATCTGTGTACAGTGTATACTTGCTTTTTCTTTATATGTGATGAGCACTTCTCATGCCACATTTGATGCATGTGCAACTGAAAATGTGTTTGAAACCACACATTTCACCAAATATTGATCCCTGGCTCCTTCTTACAAACAAATGTATGATTCTCCTGAATTCTAGGGATCTATGAAATCCCACAGTTAATGTGTAAGCCTCGGAGCTTCTGTGCATGCTGGGGAAGGGGGGCAGTTCCTGCTTGAAAACTTTCTTTTTTATTTCAAAGGAGGCACTTGATCCATATGAACATTTCATTGCAAGTGCAGATCTAACAGCCAAATGCTATGAATGGCGCTACTAGTATAGACAACTTCAAGGAGAGATTGGATAAATATGGAACAAAGGTCCCTTAGGTGCCATTAGCCACATGGTCTAGACAGAACAGTATGTCAGCCAGAGATGCTCTGTATACTTGGTAATTGGAGGGCAGCTTTGGGAGAGCTTCTGGAGTTCTGGCCCCACTGGTGAACTTCCTAATGGCACTTGGGTTTTGGCCACTGTGTAACACAGTGTGTTGGACTGGATGGGCCACTGGCCTGATCTGATATGACTTCTCTTATGTTCGTATGAAAAAGTCTAAGTGATATTTTTATACATAACTTTGGAATATACAACATTCATATCTTTGGAATGTACAACATTTCTCATGGCACACAAAACCTTGTACTCAGACATTATTCTTAACTCATTGCCGTTCAATGCTTTTAGCAAAGAAACTGACCAGACTGGAAGAGGAGGAAGAGAACATGGGATTAGAGAGGGGGTCTAGAGAACATGGGACTAGAGAGATGCATAAATTCCAACTGTTTATATTTTGCAGGGACAGTCCTGATTTCCTGACAGTCACTGACCTTATTATGTCCACATTTCCTCCTTTGAGTATGACAACATTCTGCTACTGCGAGTTACATGACGTTGTTATTCAGGGCTCAGTGCTGATTTGCAGATCTCTACAGATTATATTTGAGTGGAGTTGTAGAAACATTTGTTTTTAGTATATGTGTATAGAAATGCAAGGCAGATCATGAGATGAAGGGGAGCAAGGGTTACATCAGTGCTTAGTTGGCCCTTTCTTACATGCCCAGTGAAGCACTTTGGGGTCAGAAAGCAATTATCACCGGTTTCCCCCCCCCCCCCCCATCTTCTGGGCATGGAACTGGGGTCACTGAAGTTGTGGATGGAGTTAGTTGTGAATTCCATGCATTGTGCAGAGTGTTGGACTAGATTACCCTGGAGGTCCCTTCCAACTCTATGATTCAATGAATACTAACACAATATTAGCACATCCAGGCATGACTGTATATGCATTTAGTTGTTATGAAATGTAGTATAAGGATTATATTTTACCACAATTTTAATGTAAATGAACAAATGTCTGGTGTGGATTGTTGTGGTACAGTCATTAGAAGGTTGGATTAGGACCTGGGAGAGCAAGGTTCAAATTCTTCCTCTGCTATGAAGCTTAATATGTCATTCCAATTTGTTACCAGTTTGAGAGGAGGAACAGTAGCCTGCTTAACACTTTGCCTTCCAGCCATTTTCACAATTCAAAATTCAGAGAGAGAGAGAGAGTTCTTTCCATAGTTATGGAGAAAGGTTCCTTCCCTATATATTTTTCTCCACAGGTTGATTTGGAACCTTAAAGATAAGATTTTCTCCACTCCTAGAACAGCTAGGTTTGACTCAAGTAGTAGATTAGAGAGCAGCAAGATTTTCTGGGTATGAGTTTCAAGATTCAAAGTGTTGTGTCTTAAAAGCTCATACCCCAAAAATATTTTTCATCTCTAGGGTGTGACTAGATTCCAAATCCAGCTGTTCTACTACAGACCAACCTGGCTCTCTCAGAGAACTATCTTTAATCCAAGCAGGTTTTTATCATTTTTTTTCTTTACTAAATTAGGAGACTGTTACATCAGTATCTGACTTCTCTTTGGTCTATAGGTTGCATTTAAAAAAAAAATTATGCTTCGATAAACCAATGCAATTCCTAAATGATAACTACAAAAGACCAATGCAACAAATTCAACAAATATAATTTGATATCTGATCACACAATTCTGCCCTCCCCCCAGCAACAAATTGAGGATGATCAGAGATGGTCTTTACCACCAGGCATCTGGGGCAGCTGCTCTAAGCACTAACTGCCCACCCACTGACCCCCACACAATTACATAACATTTGGCATCTCATATGCATAACAGTCTCTTCTGGTCCCCAGCAACTAATGTCAGATACTTGGTTTCAAACTGTCCTTTGCTGAGGGTGCAAAAGAAGGAGCATCACATGGAATTAGAAACTGGATGCTAGTAAAAGTGCCAGTTTATACAAGCTGTGAGATGCCAGCTGTTATGTATTGGGATGAGAACGTTCTTGGGTGTTCTACCAGAGACTTTGCTGAGCTTGAGGCTCCAGAACAATAGTCACTTGGACTCTGGGAAATGGCCAATCAGGAGACAATGGGCCAGTACTTATACCTATAGTTAAGGGTTGTTGGGTTTTGGATGGGATCATTTGCGTGCATTAAGCAGAGCTGTTGGCCCTGGGTTTCAGTCTTGTTGCTAATTTCACTAAATAAAGCAGAGCTGTTTCACTGCAATGTGTCTGGAACCCAGTATTTAATACCAGCCTATAAGAGATGAATTTCTGTTGGCCTGCATTAAATTAATGATGACCTTGGCACACATGCAAATCATCTCCAGATGTTACATCCAAGTGATGAATGTGCATGTGTGAAGGAGTCCAAGTTGCTTTGCAAGAGATTACTACCTTTTTTTGTGAGATCCAGCTCTTGCTGGCTCTTTTGTTCATTGTTGCCCACTTAATACAACAAAATACCATGTGGATTGCACCTATTACTTTACATGATACCCAGCACAACCTTTTGGGTGATCAAATTGGACCCTGACTTGAATTTTACCAGCAGAAATGTTGGTTGAATAAAACCCATTGTCTGGAAATGAAAAATTATGCCTTAGACTTACAGAACATTTCTTTTTTGCCTCTACAGATGGACAATGAGCAGGTCAAGCACTGGGAGAATCACAGCACAGTGGAAGACTTCCTTCTCTTAGGATACCATGAATATCCTGTCCTTCTGTTTGTGGCCTTTCTGGCCACCTATCTAGCCATTCTGCTGGGGAATGGTCTGATTGTGGCGGTGACAACTTTAGACCCTGCCTTACATACCCCCATGTATTTCTTCCTGAGAAACCTCTCAGGGCTGGAGATGTGTTACACTTCAGTAACTCTTCCTAAGATGATGGCCAGTCTGGTCTCTAGAGACCGCTCCATTTCCCTGCCAACCTGCGCTACACAGATGTTCTTCATGATCTTCCTGGGTAGAACGGAATGCTTCCTGCTGGCAGCAATGGCCTACGACTGCTATCTTGCCATTTGCCTCCCTCTTCGCTACATGACCATCATGAGTCACAGGGTGCGTGTGGTGATGGTTGTCATGTCCTTTGCCATCAGCTTCCCTGTGCAGTTGTTGCAAATCAGGCTCATCTTCTCCTTGCCTTTCTGTGCATCAAAGGAGATTGATCACTTCTTCTGTGACATCCCACAAGTGCTAAGGCTGGCATGTGCTGATCTGTATGCCAATGAATTGGCTGTGTATACTGAGAACATTTTCTTTGTAGTGGTCCCCTTTCTCCTCATTGTGGCCTCCTATGTACACATCGCCAGGGCAATACTGCGTATGCCATCAGCCACTGGGCGCAAAAAGACCTTTTCCACTTGCTCATCCCACCTCACTGTGGTGAGTCCCTTCTATGGCTCAGCGATGCTTGTTTATCTATGCCCACAGACTAGCGACTTAGTAAAGTTTTCCAAATTGTTATCCTTACTCTACACAATTGTCATTCCCTTTTGCAATCCCCTCATTTACACTCTGAGGAACAGGGAGGTCAAGGTTGCCTTTGGTAAACTGTTGGGCAAAAAACAATCTATGGAAATGGATACAGGAAATAGATGAGGCTATCACACAATTTTCATGTATGTTTTAACTTGTTAAATGTCCTTCGACCCCGCCCCCCCCCCCCCCAAGAAGTCATATTTTATTATTTCAAGATCTCAGCACTATGTTGACAATTTCACATGGGAATCCTGACAGGAGCAAAAACTGTCACTAATCACTACTGTGTGGAGTAGAACCATTTTTCTGACAATATTATTGAAAATTGATCATAGCTGATCTTCAGAGCTCCCCTGTCTTGAATTGTGCTGCAAATTAACAGGAAATGTGTCATGCAATCCAAAATAATGGACCCCACAGCACAGATTTTGGTGAGGTGTGAGGAAGAGAAATGTTGTGATGAACTCTGAGATAATTCTATAACTTTCTTACGTGCCCAGTTCTTGTATCTTGTCTTCTGTTCCCCTGCAGAGATGTTGCTTTAGCTGAACCCTTGGGATTTGCAGTGAGATTTCAAGATATTCTGCCATATCTTGGCTAACATTCTGGTATTACTACAGTGTTTGGGAAGAGCAAATTAAGAGGGTGTTTAGGGAAGGTAAGCGGCCCCATAGCACAGAGTGGTAAAGCAGCAGTACTGCAGTACTGTGGTCTGAACTCTCTGCTCAGGACCTGAGTTTGATTCCAGTGGAAGCTGGATTTCAGGTAGCCGGCCCAAGGTTGACTAAGCCTTCCATCCTTCCAAAGTCAGTAAAATGTGTATCCAGCTTGCTGGCGGGGGGGAAAGTGTAGATGACTGGGGAAAGCAATGGCAAACTACCCCGTAAAAAGTCTGCCATGAAAACGTTGTGAAAGCATCGTCACCCCAGAATCGGAAATGACTGGTGCTTGCACAGGGGACCTTTCCTTGGGGAAGGTGGAAAGCCCCGTTTCCAGTTAAAGGAAGCCGTGGGTGTGATCCCAGCTACCTGGCCTACTGAACTGTAAAAAAAAAAACAGTTCAGGGGCAGCTGTAAAGAATGCAGGAAAAAGTGCAGCTAAACCTTGATCAGCTTTTTCCATACTAGCATATCTAAACTGTCACATAAGGGTTAATAATGTGAGACCTCCCTGGATTGCCTTTACATAAATCAGTTATTGGGAAACTAGTCAGCACTGTAGTTGTGATTGCCTAACAACCTCCACATGGCAACTAAGACCTCTCTTTTCTTTCTCATAAAGCTACTGCCATCTTTTCTATTATTTTGAGAAGTTTTATCCCCCACTGTTTTGTTTTGTTTTGTTTTGTTTAATTTGATTTCAGATTTTCTGCATACCTGGGACTTCCTTCAGGTGTGTAGAGGATCCCTCAATATCTGTTCCTTGATACATTTTGGAGATCTATTAATTCACACTATTTGATTCAGTTTGAGGTTACAAATATGAAAATCAGGAGATCTATGAGGATCCCCTTCTGTCCCCTTCCTAATGGTTCCTGCTTCCCTTACTCTTGCAGTGGCTCTGATTTTCCCATCATCTCCCTGTCAGGCAATCAGATTTCAAAAATAACTAGTCCTTGAGTTGAAACAAAGTATAGTTTATTTGTAAATCCATATGCTTCAATAGGAAGATTGAGACTGATAGATTTTAACATAGGCGAAGCATACTTATGGAGTTACATCAAAGCATTTCTAAACAAAGCTACATTTCCCCAAACAATGTTACCTTCACGTGTGAAGATTCACACGAGTTCTCCCTCTTATCTCTTGTGGTCTAAATTCCCGGGCTAGCCTCCGGCCAGTTCCCTGGGAAGTGTTATCTTCAAAGGCAAAGTTTTGCAGTTGTTAGTAAAAGCGAAAGAAAGGCCCCAGCCAGGGCCTGCTTTGATGTGCATGGCTTTATTCAAGGTTAGTAACAAGCATCTTAAATTCAGAGAAATTAGCATTGCCTGACACTCCCACTGAATTGTAAATTTTGCCTTCCCCATATCACCTTCCTGATTGCTGTTGGTGCCCCCTTTCATGTATCTGCCCAGTTGTTCTTTGCCCCATCCGCCAGCCAAACTGTCCCTTCCCACTTCTTGTATACCTTGCCACTCACCTACTTCTACCCCCTTTATCCTTCTCTTTCTATCTCCTATCAGGTCAATTGGCCAGTTTCCTCCCCTCTTGTTGAGAAGGCTCCCACACTCTATCATTTTATTGAATATGATCAGGATATGATTCGTTTCAAGATGCTGGTCATAACCCTATGGCCTAGGACCAGTCTATCTTCAGGACCGCCTCTCCCCATATGTGCCCCAGAGAGCACTATGTTTGGGGTCCCAAATCTTATTAAGATCCCTGAACTGAAAGAAGTTTGATTGTCCACCACTAAAGCCAGAGCGTTTTCAACAATAGCCCCCGCTCTGTGGAAGGCCCTACCCGAAAACATCAGGACGCCATGGGACCTGCCACAGTTCCACCAGGCCTGTAAAACCAAACTATTTAAACTTGCCTTCAACAGTTAAGGGGAGGTAGCTAATGCCCCGCAGCACTGACAATCTCATTGGACAAATACAGATAATCAGAAACATTAACTTGCATCTTGGATTTTTATGGTTGGAAAATGTATGGAATCGGTTTTATTATTTATTCTGTTTTTTCAATATTCTATGTGGTTTTTAACTGTTGTTAGCCACCCTGAGCCCATTAGGGGAGGGCGGAATATAAACTTGATAAAATAAATAAATACATACAATTTTATGAAGGGATTAAGGCTCTAACTTATTTGGTTGTTTCTTGTATGTATTGTCTTGTTCTTACTACATTGTTTTCTAATTTCTGTAATCCATTTTTAGCAGTGTTCATACTGTGTCATGTATTACACTTGTTTGTTGCATTCTTTTCTAACCCCGTATTCTGATCCTATTGTTTGTGTTTTTTTAACTTTTGGAGTATTAATACAATAAATAAAATTATCCATTTTCCCAGTGTCTTGTTTTTCCTCTCCCTCCTTGGCCACTTTGCTGTTCCCTTCCCTACCTGATTAAACAGTTCCTCCCCAAGATATCACATATAGTTTTTTCATATACAAGCTTTGTTCTTTACTTGTCAGGATTTTTTTAATTCTCCATTTTTTGGCATGTTTTTCAACCTATCTAGGAGTTGCAGAAACATATACCATAGCCATGAATTTCCCCACACACAAGGTTGGTGATTTTGCTCTACATGGTGAGTCACCCATCAATATTAGACATATCACTACTGGGATCTCTCTTTTTTTGAGCAGGAACACACAGGAACACAGTTCCAGCTGTCTTGGTATCAGGGGTGTGTCTTACTATGCAAATGAGTTCCTGCTGGGCCTTTTCTACACAAAAAGCCCTGTGTGAAACAATAGTGATATAGGGGGTGTGGCCTAATATACAAATTAGTTCTTGCTATGCTTTTTCTATCAAAAAAAGGCCTATATCACTAGGTTGCAAGTCAAAACCCTTTGCAAATATTGACTCAGCTGATTAGGGGGCATGTTCTGAGCTACCACATCCCTTTAGCATTCCCTGCCCCCCAACATTATCTTCCCATGGTGTGGAGGACAAAAGTAGAGATGCTTCTTGGTCCTTGAACAGACTTTAAAATTTTTGCAACAGAAGCTTCAAATGTGACAAGAATTTCTGCAAACTGGAATTTGCTGGGCTTGCCAGACTTTTAGCCGGGCCTCAGAATCCTTGTATTGGAACCTTGCTTATTAAAGTTCCAGAGTTTTCCTTTTATATACGAACACACTCCTGGAAGCTAAATTTTGAAGAAGTTGAAAGTGGGTTGGGCTTTCAAGGAGGAATGTGGGGGGTGGACTTAGGCCTCATTAAGGGACTCTAGGGGGGTCGCTGGGCTTTCAATGCCACAGAAACACAGCATGTACCTCAGTGGAAGAGCATCTGCTTTGCATACAGCAGGTACAAGTTTCAATCCATGGCATCTCCAGTTAAAAGGACCAGGCAGGAGGTGAAAGACTTCTGCCTGAGACTCTGGAGTGCTGCTCCCAGTCTGAGTAGACAATACTGACCTTGATGGACCAGTGCTCAGATTCATGAGTTCATGTGTTTCTGGGCATTGAGAGCCCAACATCATTCTAGGGCTGCTCATGCTGCTGACCAGTCTTCTTTCCCATTTGAATTTCTCTAGTTTAAAAGTAACTGTTTCTCCATTATTTATTGAAATGAGCCCATTTTCCCCACTGGGACCTACTGCTGGTAGCACTAATGTTGAAGAAACCATTCTGGTAGCTAACAATGTCCCTTGGTGGTTCAGTTAGCAACCAGATAACTCACAGACACAGACCTGGGGAAACCACTGTTCCCCACTGTTAACCACATAACACAGACCTGGGGAAACCACTGTTCCACAGAATAAAGGCTGAGTTCTTCCTGCTAGACACTGGCAAGAAAAAATACAGGATCTCACTCAGCTTTGCCATTGTTTCCCTCTATTCCAAAGAAGGTAAAGTCTTTTCTTTCCTCTAGCAATGAACTTGGATTACCTTGGACCTCCTCTACACATCTGTCTCATACCATACAGTTCTACACTGCTGTTAACTGCACCTTGGTCTTCCAGGTTTCTAAGAAGATTCCTACTGTTGAGCCCATTTAGGATTGCTCCCCTTGAGTGCTGGTCTAGTAACTGTAATGTTGCATATTTATATCAGAAAAATCTGAGTTCAAATCTAATTTAGTCCTAATGTTCACCAGCTAGCCTTGGACTAGTTCTTAGCCTAAGTTGTCTCACAAGGTTGTTGTGAGGATCATTAAACTGGAGGGAAACCACATTGTGCTACTTTGGGCTTCTTGGACAAAGGGTGGATTAGGAATATCCATGAAGAAGAAAATGAAGGATTTGAGTCTTAAATCGAAGTCTTTAGTGTTAAAAGGCATATTGGTAAGTCTTTGAAATAATTGTTTTCAGTGTCGATTGTTTGATGTCATTTCACCTGTCCTATGAGCAGATATCAAATTTGGTGCATAATCTATGAGGAAGCTCTCTTGTATCAACCCCATTGCAATAGGTAATCGGGTTTTATTCATTGAATAAAAATGAATCAGAATGGGATTTGTGACAATTATACATCATATATTGTCAAGGCAAATGCAATCTATCTGCTCCCAGTTCCTCTTTTTCATCTCTGCAAGTTTTTAATACAGATCACAGTATTAGATGCCTCAGTGTGCCTTGAAAGAGAATTAGTCCAATAGCAAGTCCATTTTATTTATTCTTAATCACCACAATTTTATGAAAACTGTAGATCTCAACTTTAATTCAGCTGCAAGAAAGGTCACCTTCTGTTACAGGAGAATAGAATTTACATTTGCAGAATGTATTTCATTGGCAGTACCATTTGCCCCAAAGTTTAAGGCTCCCAGAGATAGCTTAATTTCCAAAGGTGCTGACAGTACCACAAAACAATAATAATAAAATGTGAAACTGCCTTGGGCAAAGGTCTAAAAGGCCTGACAATATTATTGGATCTGCTTTTCAGGGAGCAATTTCAATTATGTCTACTTGGCAGTAACCTTCATTTTATTCAATAGTGCTCACTCCCAGGAAAGTATTCTTATGATTTCAGCCTGTGCTCCAGTTCCTGTACTTCATGCACCAATGCTGCTAACCCATATGGAGTTCATTGGGTTCACTGAGATAAACTCACTACTAAGTGTGCTTAGCATTGCACTCAAGCGGAGCAGTCCTAAGCAAGTCCATGCAGAAATAAATTCCATTCTATTCAGTTGGGCTTAGGAAAATTAATGTTTGGAATGCCACCTACTATCCACCAGCCTAAAAATCAGCACATTTTTCTATGTGGCTTAGAAGTGACAGATGTGCAGGAAAGCTCATTTCTTAAATTATCAATAAAAGGCTGAGAGAAGAGACTGTGTTATTAAGATGGATTGGAAATCCCACTAGCCCTTTTGTAGTTTCTGAGCCTTTAAAACGAGCTATGCAGATATTCCCAGCTCTTTCCCAGTAAACAGAATAAACTAGAACATATTTCTATTGGATAAAAATTCAAGATTCTCCAAATTCTAAATTGGGATCAATAACTATGATGGTGCAATGCACAGCTTTCCCATGTGAGCTGTCCAGCACAGATGTCTGAAGACTGGTGTGGATGAATTGTAGACTCCTTTTCAGTGAATCCTCAGGACTCAGTGTGGAGCTGGGGAGAGACTTTAGCTCTGTTAGCAAGTTACACTAAACACATGTACAATCTGTGTACAGTATATACTTGCTTTTTCTTTATATGTGATGAGCACTTCTCAGGCTACATGTGATGCATGTGCAACTGAACATGTGTGTGAAACCACATATTTCTCCAGATACTGACCCCTGGCTTCATTTGAAACTTGAGCACACATTGGCTTTTTCTTACAAACAGATGTATGATTCTCTTGAATTCTAGAGATAGAGATCCATGAAATCCCACAGAAGAATGGCTTCAGATATCCACCCCCATCATAAACATATTCATTCTAATCCACAGTTGATGTGTAAACCTGGAAACTTCTGTTCATGCTGGGGGAAGGGGTTTCCTGCTTGAAAGCTTTTGATTTCACAGGAGGCACTTGATCCATATGCACTTTTCTTTGCATGTGCAGATCTAACAGCAAAAGGAAATGAACAGGGCTACTAGCATAGAAAACTTCAAGAAGAGATTGGATAAATATGGAACAGAAGTCCCACAGTAGCTATTAACTACATGGTCTAGATGTAACAGCATGTCAGGCAGAGATGCTCTGTATTGTTGGTGCTTGGAAGGCAACTTTGGGAGAGCTTCTGGAGTTCTGGCCCCACTGGTGAACCTCCTGATGGCACTTGGGTTTTGGCCACTGTGTGACACAGAGTGTTGGACTGGGTGGCCACTGGCCTGATCCAACATGACTTCTCTTATATTCTTGTGAAAAAGTGAGATTTTTATGTGTAGCTTTGGAATATATAACATTCATATCTTTGGAATGTTCAACATTTCTCATGGCACACCAAACCAATGTTTCTTTGTACTCAGACATTTATTCTTAATTCCTTGCAGTTCAATGCTTTTAGCAAAGAAACTGACCAGACTAGAGGAGGGGGAAAGCATGAGACTAGAGAGGGGGTATATGCATAAATTCCAGCTGTTCTTATTTTGCAGGGACAGTCCTGATTTTCTGACAGTCATTGGCCTTATTATGTCCACATTCCCCCCCCCCCCCTTTGAGTATGACTTAACATTCTGCTACTGTTAGTTGCATGACTTGTCATTATTCAGGGCTCTGACTTGCAGATCTATACAGATTATATTTCTGTCACGCTCTGGGTACCTCTCCCGGTCTCCCGGCGCCGCCGTCGCCCCTCCCGGGCACTCTGGGGCATTCCCCGGAGGTCTCAGAAACAGGGGGGGGGAGCCAGGTTACTTCACCGCAGGCCCCCGTTCCCCTCCTGGCTGTGCTGCGGCTCCTGTCCCTCTCTCTCGCGAGGCAGCCTCAATAAGCACCGGCCAGCTTCCTCCCCGACCTCCTCCTTCCCTCCCTTTATCCCCCCATCTCAGTCCTCCCCCCTCCTGGGTTCTGCCCCTCTCTGGCTCCTCCCCCCCTTCAAAGCCCCAGACACCCGGGAGAGGCGAGCCGGGGCTGGGCTGCCTGGGTGTGCCTCGGGCGTCTCGGACTTCTGCAGCGTGCTGGGGTGTGGCGTCTCTTGCGACCACGGGTCAGGTGGCTCTCCTCCTCTCTGCCCAGCGCTGGGCTCAGCTTCTCCCTCCTGCTCCCCAACGTCTCGCTCTGTCCAGGCTTCTCGGACCCGGAGACGGGCGCGGTGGCTGAGAGGCACCGTTCGGGCGGCTGTTGGCACTCCGTCAGCCCAGGTGAGGGGTGGGGCCGCCGCGGGGGCTTGGGAAGGTGTGGGAGGCTCTCGGGGCGGCGGCGGGGGCCGGGAGTGGCTGGCAGGCGCCGGGGGGTTCCCCTTGCGTAGTCCTCGCCTGGGCTGGGCGGGACACCCCCCCTCCCCGTGTCCCTTGCTTCTCAGCCTCCTCCTCGAAGATCCGGGAGAGGTAGTCGGCCACGCGGTGGTCCGCCCCAGCTTGATGGTGCACTGTGAAGGAAAAGGGGAGAAGAGACATGTACCAATGAAGGACCTGGTCGTTGGAGTCCTTCATTCTCGACATCCACAGCAGGGGGGCGTGGTCCACCACCAACCGGAAGGGGTTGTTGGTGAGGCAGAACTTCAACGCCCCAACGGCCCACTTGACCGCCAGGCCTCCTTCTCTACGGTGGAGTACGCCCGCTCAGCGGGCATGAGCTTGCGGCTGATGAATAGCACCGGGCGTTCGTCCCCGGGGCTCCCCTGGAGCAGGGCCGCCCTGATACCGGTCCCTGAAGCATCGGTGTGCAACACAAAGGGCTGGGAGAAGTCCGGGTTGCGCAGCACGGGGTCACGGGAGAGGCTAGTGCGCAGCGTCTCGAACGCTGCCTCCTGGGCTGGCCCCCACTGGAGGACGTTCAGACACGTCTTCCGCAGGCTGTCCGTCAACGGGGTGGCCACAGCCGCAAAGTTGGGGATAAACTTGCTGTAGTAGCCCGCGAATCCCAAGAAGCGCCGTAACTGCTTCTTGGTGCGCGGGCGGGGCTGTTGTTCCAGGGTGATGACCTTCTCTGGCAGGGGTCGGAGCTGGCCCTTCCCCACTAGGAATCCTAGGTATTTTAGCTCCTGGAACCCAAGGCGGCTTTTCCGCGGGTTGGCGTGGAGCCCGGCGGCTCGCAGGGCTTGGAGCACCTGGCAGAGGTGGAGCAGGTGGGCCTCCCAGGTGGGGCTACACACCACGATGTCGTCAATATAGGCCCGAGCGAAACCCTCGCACTGGGCCAGGGCCTTGTCCACCAGCCGCTGGAACGTGTCCGCAGCCCCATTCAAGCCAAAGGGCATGCACTTGAATTGGAACAGACCTCGTGGGGTGGCGAAGGCGGTCTTTTCCCTGTCAGTCGGGTGCATGGGCACCTGCCAATAGCCCTTGGTGAGATCCAAGGCGGAGAGGTACTGGGCCTCCCCCAGCTGGTCGATCAGGATATCCGCCCGTGGCATTGGGTAGGCATCGAATTTGGCCAGTTTGTTCACCTCCCGATAGTCCACACAGAAGCGCATGCTGCCATCGGGTTTTGGCACCAGGACCACCGGACTGCGCCACTCGCTCTGTGATGGTTCGATGACGTCGAGGCGCAACATCTCCTCCACCTCCCAGGCGATGACATCCCAGCGCTTCTGTGGCACGGGCCTCCAACGGGCGCGAGCCACCTGGCCGGCGGGGGTTACTACTCGGTGCTTGACCAGGGTGGTCAAGCCCGGCTGGTCAGAGAACACCGTCGGGCACTCGGCCAGGACCTTCTGCAGATCCCGCTGCTGGCTGGGGGTGAGGGCGGCATCCAACACCGGGCCTCCCCCGGCGCCCTCCGCGGTCGTCCAGGGCAGGGTTCCGTCCTGGAGCTCGCCTGGATCTTCGGCCAAGAGCCCCTGCTCAGTCCCCGCCTCCCGCTGCACCCAGGCCTTTAGGCTGTTCACGTGAAGGGTCTTCTTTTGGCGGGCCCGGGGCCCACATTGGACCTTGTACGTCAGGGGGCCTAGGACTCGGGTGACTTGAAAGGGTCCCCGCCATGGGTCCCCTTGGGTCTGACCCATCACTCCCCTGTGGACCAGGACGTTGTCTCCCACCTGGAACCCCCAGGCCCTAGTGCCCCTGTCGTACCGCCTCTTCTGGGCTTCCTGGGCCTGTGTGAGGTTCTCCCGGGCCTCCCGCCGCACATCTTCCAGGCGCTCCTGCAGCTGCCTGACGTATTCCTCTGGGGTCTCCTCTGGCCCTCCCCTGCCTTGTACCCACTGTTCTCCGAGCAGGCCCAGGACCCCCGAGGCTGCCTCCCATACAGCAGCTGAAACGGGGAATACCCCAGGGACGCTTGGGGCGTCTCTCGGATGGCAAAGATCAGCGGATCCACATAGAGATCCCAGGTGGTGGGGTGGTCGTATGCTGTCTTCCTCAGCATGGCCTTCAAGGTCTGGTTCATCCGCTCCACCAGCCCGTCAGTTTGGGGGTGGTGGACGGAAGTGAAGAGCTGCTTGATGTGCAGCGCCTGGCACACCTGTCGCATGAGGCTCGCCGTGAAGGGTGTGCCCCAGTCTGTGAGTATCCCCCGAGGCAGCCCTACATGTGCGAAGTAATGCATCAAGGCCCTGGCCACGCCAGCACTCTTCATGGTGGGCAGGGGAATAGCCTCAGGATAACGGGTGGCGTAGTCCATGAGGACCAAGATGTAGCGGGCCCCCCGAGGGGTGCGGGGTAGGGGCCCCACAAAGTCCATGGCCACCCGCTTGAATGGAACCCCCACTACCGGCAAGGGGGCTAGGGGGGCTTGCGGCTCTGCCCTAGATGTAAGGCGCTGGCAGATGTCGCAGGAGCGACAGTAGGCCTGGACCTCCCACGCTACGGAAGGCCAGAAGAAGTTGGCTAACACCCGAGTCAGAGTACTCTTCACCCCCTGGTGGCCCGCCCATTGGTGGTCGTGGGCGCCCTTCAGGACTTTGGGCCTGTACCGGTGGGGGACCAGCAGCTGTTTCCTGGGGCCCAGCCGCTCTTTTACCTCTCTGAACCAAACGCCTTCTTCCTGGATGATCCGAGGCAGGCGCCGCTCATCCACGACCACCCCGTCCCGGACTGCTTCGTGCCATCGCAACGCCTCCAACTCCTCGTCCTCTGCCTGAGCCTCCACGAACTGCGGGTCCGCCGGCCACGTCTCTCGGCCGCCCGTCGTGGGACGCTCTGCAGTGGACGGGCCCTCCCCAGGGTCAGTATCCTCTGTCTCCCCCGCGGGGGCGGCGGCGTCATAGCCGGCCCCGGCAGGCTGGCCCTGCTGGCCAGGGTTTGCTGCCTCCACCACGTCTCCAAAACACGGAGCATCCCGCCCAAGCAGTACTGGGTAGGGCAGGCTGGTTACTTTGGCGACCGGCACGCTCCAGTAGCAGCCCAAGTACTTCAGCGGGATGGACACCACTGGGCTCCTTTCAATGTGTCCATGGACACACTTGATGGCGGCGGTGCGGATGACAGGCAGCGGGGCGGTCACCAGGTGGGCCCGTATCATGGACAGTGAGCTGCCGCTGTCGACCATGGCCTGCAGTTGCCGCCCTCCCAAGGATACCAGGATCGTCCAGGGGGGGGGGGCGAGTCCCCATCTCGGCCGCCTGCCAGGACTCTTCCCAGCTCACGTCGCACTCCATCAGGGGGCACTCTCGCTTGAGATGGCCCCACTGGCCACAGGTGAAGCAGGGCCCTATGTCTCCCACAGTGCGGCAGGCCTCCGGCGGCGGGCGTCCCTCCTTCTCCCCCTCGCGGCCCCCGGGGCGTAGACTCAGTCCGGGTAACATCGGGTGTCCTCCAGGCCCCCACCATCCAGGCGTGGAGTGGGCCAGCAGCAGCCGCGCCCGGCCTCCGCGGTCTCCGGTCCCGGGCGTCTTTCCTGGTGTTGCTCCTGGGGCAGCCCGGCCACCGGGCTGGGGAGAGCCCTTCCCTGGCTTGCCGCCCTCTGCGTGGGGGGGCAGGCTGCGGTGGTCGGCAGCCTGAAAGTTCTCCCACAGCTCCTGGACTTCAGAGGCGGGTTGGCTTCCAGCAGGCCACCCAATGGCGGGTACGCGGCGGCAACACCTGCAGCAGCTGCTCCACTACCACCAGCTCCACGATGCGCCGCCCGTCGCTGGTGGTGGGGTCGAGCCAACGGGTGGCAGCATCCTTGAGGGTCGCTATCGCCGAGCGTGGTCGAGTCTCCCCTGTTGGAAGCCAGGAGCGCAGCTTCTGGCGATGGGCCTCGGGCGTGATCTCCAGGCGGTCTAGGATGGCTGCCTTGAGTGCTGTATAGTCCGCCGCCTGGGCCCGCTCCAGGGCTTTCATGGCAGCCTGGGCCTCCCCTGTCAGGTAGGGTCCCAAGATAAAGGCCCACTGCTCTCTGGGCCAACGAGCGGCCTCAGCCACTCGCTCATACGCCTCCAGGTAGGCCTCAACATCGTCCTCCACCCCCAGCTTCGTCAGAGGGGGCCAAGGGCTCCTTCCGGCGCCAAATGGTGGTGGCCCTGCGGCTCCGGGCGGGCCAGGAGCGCCTGGTGGAGGTCCCGCACCAGGGTGGCCTGAACCGCCGTCTGCTGCTAGGTGACCTCCCGTAGGAGCTGTGCCTGGTGGCCTGCCAGCCACTGCCCAAATTGGGCCAAATCCAGGGCGGCGAGGTTAGTGTCCATAGCGGACGTCAGTTCTAAGTTTATCACGGAGTCCTCACTCGTTTCGTCTGTTGACGAGTCGCTGGACTCCGGCTCGATGTGTGGGGTCGCCACTCGACTTGAGTGCCACCCGGGCGGGGCTGGAATATGGGGGTGTGGCCATCTTAGACTCGGGAGAGTGCCCGCCTCCTCCACCACGTTGTCACGCTCTGGGTACCTCTCCCGGTCTCCCGGCACCGCCGTCGCCCCTCCTGGGCACTCTGGGGCATTCCCCAGAGGTCTCAGAAACAGGGGGGGGGAGCCAGGTTACTTCACCGCAGGCCCCCGTTCCCCTCCTGGCTGTGCTGCGGCTCCTGTCCCTCTCTCTCGCGAGGCAGCCTCAATAAGCACCGGCCAGCTTCCTCCCTGACCTCCTCCTTCCCTCCCTTTATCCCCCCGTCTCAGTCCTCCCCCCTCCTGTGTTCTGCCCCTCTCTGGCTCCTCCCCCCCTTCAAAGCCCCAGACGCCCGGGAGAGGCGAGCCGGGGCTGGGCTGCCTGGGCGTGCCTCGGGCGTCTCGGACTTCTGCAGCGTGCTGGGGTGTGGCGTCTCTCACGACCACGGGTCAGGTGGCTCTCCTCCTCTCTGCCCAGTGCTGGGCTCAGCTTCTCCCTCCTGCTCCCCGACGTCTCGCTCTGTCCAGGCTCCTCGGACCCAGAGACGGGCGCGGTGGCTGAGAGGCGCACTCCGTCAGCCCAGGTGAGGGGTGGGGCTGCCGCGGGGGCTTGGGAAGGTGTGGGAGGCTCTTGGGGCGGCGGCGGGGGCCGGGAGTGGCTGGCAGGTGCCGGGGGGTCCCCCTTGCGTAGTCCTCGCCCGGGCTGGGCGGGACAATTTCTGAGTGCTGTTGTGGACACATTTGTCTTTAGTACATGTGTATAGAAATTTAGTACATGTGTATAGAAATTGTCAGTACACATGTGTATAAAAATTTAGTACATGTGTATAGAAATTTAAATTGTTAAATTGTTATTAAGTTTTATCATTATAAAATTATAACTGAAATTGTAATTTTGACATGACTGTTAGCCGCCCTGAGTCTTTTTGCGGAGTGTGTGGCATATAAATCTAAGGTAAATAAATAAAAAATAAGAGTTAAAAAATACAAGGTAGATCTTGAGAGGAAGGGCAGGAAGGGTTACATCAGTGATTAGTTCTCATGGCCCTTTTTTACATGTCCAGGGAAACATCAATCACCACTTTGGGGTCAGGAAGCAATTTTCTCCAAGGCAGTTTGACCAGGGATTCTGGAGTTTTTTTGGGTTTTGTTCTTTTGCCATCTTCTGGGCATGGAACTGAGGTCACTGAGGGCATGGACAGAGGTAGTTGTGAATTTCTTGCATTGTGGAGAGTGTTGGACTAGATTACCCTGGAGGTCCCTTCCAACTCTATGATTCAATGAATACTAACACAATATTGGCACATCCAGGCATGACTGTATATGCATTTAGTTGTTATGATCTGTAGTATGATAATTATGTTTTTACCAGAGAGAGAGAGAGTTCTTTCCATAGTTATGGAGAAAGGTTCCTATATATTTTTCTTCATGGGTTGATTTTGAACTTTAAAAGTAACAGAAAAGGAAACTATTCTACTTCCCTTCTATTCTCCCAGATTTTCTTCACTCCTAGAAGAGCTAGGTTTGACTCTAGTAGCAGATTAGAGATAAACAAGATTTTCTGGGTATGAGTTTCAAGATTCAAAGAGTTGTTTCTTAAAAGTTCATACCCCAAAAATATTTTTTTTGTCTCCAGGGTGCAGCTAGATTCCAATCCAGCTGTTCTACTACAGACCAATCTTTACTCCAACTAGCAGGTTTCTGGATTTCTTTTCTTTACTAGGTCAGGAGACTATTACATCAATATCCATAGGTTGCATTAAAAAAAATATACACGTACCAAAAAAAAATTGTCCATAGGTTGAATTTTTTTTAAAAAAAACTATACTACAAAAGACTTTTGCAGCTCCTCAATTATAACTGCAAAAGACCAATGCAACAAATTAAACAAATATATAAAGTGATGCCTGATCACACGATTCTGCCTGCCAGCACCAAATTGAGGAGGATCAGGGATGGCCTTTGCCACCAGTCATCTGGGGCAGCTGCCCCAAGCCCTAGGTAGGGGACCACTGACTGCCCACCAAGGGCTGACCCTGCCACATAACATATAGCATCTCCATAATAGTCTCTTCTGATCCCCAGCAATTAATGTCAGATACCTGCTTTCAAGCTCCCCTTTGCAGAGGGTGCAACAGAAAGAGCTTCAGGTGGCATTAGAAACTGGATGATAGTAAAAGTGCCAGTTTATAGAAACTGTGAGATTCCAGTCTATAAGAGATGGGTTTCTGTTGGGCTGCATTAGACATGTGATAGTCTATGCACACATGCAAATCATCACCAAATGTTACATCCAAGTGCTGAATGTGCAGTCCACAGCTGTATTGCAAGAGATTACTAGCTTTTTTTTTGTTAGATCCAGCTCTTGCCAGCTCTTTTGTTCATTGTCACCCAATTCTATCCCTTACTAAAAATCCTAAGCCACATGGCTCTTAACTATTTAGGTCACATGATCCCCAGAACAGCCTTTTGCGTGATCAAATGGGACCCTGCCCTGAATTTTACCAACAGAAAAGCTGGTTGAATGCTACCCAATGTCTAGAAATGCCTTTGACTCATATACCTTTTCTATCTCTACAGATGGACAATGAGCAGGTCAAGCACTGGGAGAACTACAGCACAGTGGATGAGTTCATTCTGTTAGGATACCATGAATATCCTGTCCTTCTATTTGTTGCCTTTCTAGCCACCTATCTAGCCATTCTGCTGGGGAATGGTCTGATTGTGGTGGTGACAACTTTGGACTCTGCCTTACATACTCCCATGTATTTCTTCCTGAGAAACCTCTCAGGGCTGGAGATGTGTTACACTTCAGTAACTCTTCCTAAGATGATGGCCAGTCTGGTCTCTGGAGACCACTCCATTTCCCTGCCAGCCTGCGCTACACAGATGTTCTTCATGCTCTTTTTTGGTGGAACTGAATGCTTCCTGCTGGCAGTCATGGCCTATGACCGCTATCTTGCCATTTGCCTCCCTCTTCGCTATACGACCATCATGAGCCACAGGGTGCGTGTGGTGATGGTGGTCACTTCCTTTGCCATCAGCTTCCCTGTGCAGTTGTTGCAAATCAGGCTCATCTTCTCCTTGCCTTTCTGTGCATCAAATGAGATTGATCACTTCTTCTGTGACATCCCACAAGTGCTAAGGCTGGCATGTGCTGACCTGTATGCCAATGAATTGGCTGTGTATACTGAGAACATTTTCTTTGTAGTGGTCCCCTTTCTCCTCATTGTGGCCTCCTATGTACACATCGCCAGGGCAATACTGCGTATGCCATCAGCCACTGGGCGCAAAAAGACCTTTTCCACTTGCTCATCCCACCTCACTGTGGTGAGTCTCTTCTATGGCTCAGCGATGCTTGTTTATCTATGCCCACAGACTAGCAACTTAGTAAAGTTTTCCAAATTGTTATCCTTGCTCTACACAATTGTCATTCCCTTTTGCAATCCCCTCATTTACACTCTGAGGAACAGGGAGGTAAAAGCTGCCTTTGGTAAACTGTTGGGGAAAAAATGGTCTATGGAAGTGGATACAGGAATGAGATGAGGCCATCATGCAATTTTCATCCATGTTTCTACTTGATGAAGAAGACAGCAGATTTATACCATGGCCTTCTCTCTGAATCAGAGTCTCAGAGTGGCTTACAATTTCCTTTATCTCCATCTGAAACAACAGACAACCTGTGAGGTGGGTGGGGCTGAGAGAGCTCTCACAGCAGCTGCCCTTTCAAGGACAACTCCTATGAGAGCTATAGCTGATCCAAGGCCATTCCAGCAGCTGCAAGTGGAGGAGTGTTCTCCAGCTTTTCTACAGGGAGCCAAGAAAACTGTCTATTGGTGTCAATCCCAATACCCAAAAACATCATAATTGTTGTTTCTCTTGAGCCAGGGGAACCTCAACATGAGTCAGTGCACTTAACCACTACACCAAACTAGCTCTCAATAACCTTGCTCAATAACCCTTCCCCCCTCCCCCAAAAAAGTCTTTTATAGTTTTTTTTTATATCCAGCACTATGTTGACAAGTACACATGGAAATCCTGACATGCCTTTGACTCACATGTCTTTTGTTAGATCTAGTGTCACTTTTGTTAGATCTAAGTAACACTACTGTGTGGAGAAGGACCATTTTTCTGACAATATTGTTGAAAGTTGATCATTGGTAATCCTCTGAGCTTCCTGTCTTGAATTAACTGGATATGTGTTATATAATCCAAAATAATGGACTCTGCAGCGCAGAATTTGATGAGGTATGAGAACAAAAAGATAAGAAATATTTTAATAAACTTTCAGATAACTATAACTTTCTTACATGCCCAATTCTTGTATCCTGTCTTCTTTTCTCCTGCAGAGATGTTGTTTTAGCTGAACCCTTGGGTTTTGCAGTGAGGGATTCAAGATGCTTTGCCATACCTTGACTAAAAATGGTAAGAGGTAGTCCCCTGTAAAAGCACCAGTCGTTTCCGACTCTGGGGTGACATTACATTACAATGTTTTCATGACAGACTTTTTAATGGGGTGGTTTACCATTGCCTTCCCCAGTCATCTACACTTTACCCCATTTTACTCATTTTACCAACCTTGGAAGGCTGAGTCAACCTTGAGCCAGCTACCTGAACTCAGCTTCTGCCGGAATCGAACTCAGGTCATGAGCAGAGTTTGGACTGCAATACTGCAGCTTACCACTCTGTGCCACAGGGCTCTATACCTTGACTAACATACTTAATATCATAATATCAGTATACCTTGACTAACATACTGATATTACTACAGCATTCTGAAAGAGCTAATGGAAAGAGTGTCTCTGGGAAGGAAGAAAGCCCCTGGAAGTTCCCTTTCCAGCAAAAAAAAAAAAGCTGTGGTGGTTGTGATCTCATCTACCTGGTCTATTGAAATATAAAAAACAGTTCAGGGGGAGCAGTGAAAAAATGCAAGAGAAAGTCCATAGTAGCATCTTTAAAGTGTCATGTAAGGTTTAATAATAAGTGAGATTCCCTAGATTGGCTTTGCTTTATATAACTTTTGGAAAGCTCAACAATGTAATTGTGGTTGCCTAACAATCTCCATAATGGCAGCTGAGAGCTCTCTTTTCTTTTCATAAATCTACTGGCATAGTTTCTATTACTTTGAGAAGTTTTCTTTTGTTTCATTTTTGGATTTCTTTTGTTTCGTATCATTTTGGGATTTCAGATTTTTTGCAAACCTGGGACTTCCTTCAAGTTTGTAGAGAACCCCCCTATGACCGCCCTGCACACTCAGAGGCGACTTATTGCGACCCCAGCCCCTATATCAGCCTCTGTTCCTTTCTTCTGTGTTTTACCTCATGACTACTGAACCAAAGGGGTGGGTATAATATGGATTTCTCAAAACTAGTCTCTTCGGAGGTTTTGTTTTATTTACAGATGGATGGATAACTCAATATACGGCTGATTCAATGGTTATTCCCAATATACAGGCACCAGAGAACTTAAAAGTAAACCACAGAATTTTATTTACACAGTCTCCAACTGGGGGATGATATGTATTTACATGGGCTATATTGTATCTCAGATGAATAACAGTTGCTAAATAGTTCAGGCTTTACAGTACAGATTTTACTGAGGTCTCTCAGGGTTCACAGTTCATATATTCTTCACTCTCCAACACTATTTCAGGTTGGCCTCTTGGGTTTTATGTATCTAGTCTCTTGAGCCGACTGGTGTCTCTCCTCCCAGCCCTTCTGACTTTTCTAGACCCACTTCTCTCCCTCAGCAACCTTGTTAGTTCTTAAGAGAAGTGTATATGTTTCTGTGACGTCTCAGGTCTTTCACTGTGACTCTCCTTTTGTCACACTCAGCCCCTTGGCTGTCTCCACAGAGCTAGCAGCGAGCTTTACTTCACTGGAAGTCTCTCCTCAGCTCCTGTCTCAGCTCCTTCTCCTCAGCTCTCAGCTGATATCTCCCTGTCTCTTCAGCTCTCTGTTGAAAAACCAACTCCTCTCTTCAACTGTCTCCCTCAGACAGTTAGTCACTGTCGACTCACCAGCCGTTATCTGTCAATCACTCCTCCTGAGAGTTCTGAGCACTTCGGCCCCCACCCTCAGATCACCTGACTCAGGCTCTATGAGTCCTTAGTTTTTCTATTAACCCTTCCATTACTGTCACACACCCACTATCTGTTCTTTGATACATTTTGGAGATCTATTAATCCTCACTGCATAACTCAGTTCAGAATTACATTTATGAAAACCAGGCAATCCATGAGGATCCACGTTCTGCCCCTTTCCTAGTGGTTCCTGCTCCCTCCCCTCTTGAAGTGGCTCTGATTTCACCATAGGGTTGCCAGGTCTTTCCTGGCTCTGTACAGGGGATGATCCTTGTTTGTACTATGAACATGCAGCATGATGACATCACCCAAAAGTGATGTCATCATGCCAGGCACATGCCAGGCACATCACACATGCCAGCTCTGTGCTGACAGGTTGGGGGTCCCAAAACCAGGGAAACCCACCCCCAGTGGGAGGCTGGGATCCCTATTTCCCCATCAATCCTTACTGAATTGTCCATTTTGCCTTCACCTCCCTCACCTTCCCAACTGCTGTTGCTGCCCCCTTTCATGTAGCTGCCTAGTTGTTCTTTACCACCTCACTCCCAGCTACCCACTCTTCCTCAACTGTTGTCTACCTGGCCACTCACCCATTTCTACACCTTTGGCTTCTTTCCTCCTCCTGTTGCCTATCCAGCCACTTGTCCAGTTTCGTCCCCTCTTGTTGAGAAGGTTCCAACACTTCTGTCATTTTACACAATATGTAAAATTGAATTGATCTGGAGGGCAATTTTATAAAGGGAATTATTAAACTTATTTCACTGTTTATTGTATGTACTATCTTGTTTTTACTGCATTGTTTTCTGATTTATGTAATCCATTTTTAGCAGTGTTCATACTGTGTCATGTATTATACTTGTTTATTGCATTGTTTTCAACCTCACATTCTGGTTTTATTATTTATTTATTTATTTATTTATTACTTTGCATTTATATCCCGCCCTCTCCGCAAGCGGACTCAGGGCGGCTTACAGTATCATAAAAACAATCAATTCCATAAAACATATAAAACCATAATACATTTATCAGTTTAAAACTATTACGCTATCTCAATCCAGTCTGGCGGTATTGGGTTCTGACTATGACCACCAGCTTCTGTAGGATGTCCGGTGGCAGCCCATTTTCAGTCAACCAGAAAAGCCTGTCTAAACAGTTCGGTCTTACAGGCCCTGCGGAACGCCGACAAATCCCGCAGGGCCCTTATAGCTTCTGGGAGGGTGTTCCAGAGTTCTGGTGCTGCCACCGAGAAGGCCCTAGATCTTGTTGTGCATAGCCTGGCTTCTTTTGGGCCAGGGGCAGACAGCAGATTTTTTGTCCCTGATCGCAGTGCTCTCTGGGGGATATATGGGGAAAGGCGGTCCCGTAGATAGGCAGGTCCCTGACCATAAAGGGCTTTAAAGGTTAATACCAACACCTTGAAGCGAACTCGGAACACAACAGGCAACCAGTGCAGCTCTCTCAGTACTGGCCGAATGTGCTCCCATCGTGGTAGCCCCATTAACAGCCATGCCGCAGCGTTCTGCACTAGTTGTAGTCTCCGGGTTAGCGTCAGGGGTAGCCCCATGTAGAGAGCATTACAGTGATCTATTCTTGAGGTGACCGTAGCATGGATTACCATCGCTAGGTCGCTGCGGTCCAGGTAAGGGCCCAGCTGCCGTGCTTGCCGAAGATGGAAAAAGGCAGATCTAACAGTGGCTGCCACCTGAGCCTCCATTGTAAGGGAGGACTCAAGGAGCACGCCTAAGCTCTTGACCTTGGGGACCAGTATTAGTGGCACCCCGTCAAGGGCCGGCAGCTGGATCTCTCTCCCCGGACCGCCCTGACCCAGGTAGAGAACCTCCGTCTTCGTCGGATTCAATTTCAGCTGACTCAGTCTGAGCCAGGAGGCCACGGCTTGTAATGCCAGGTCTAGATTTTCCAGGGTACAGTCAGACTGGCCACCCATCATTAGGTAGAGCTGGGTGTCATCCGCATATTGATGGCAACCCAGTCCATACCTCCTGACAATCTGGGCAAGGGGGCGCATATAGATATTAAATAACATCGGGGATAGGACCGCTCCTTGCGGCACCCCGCAACTAAGGGAGTGCCTCTGGGATGCTTCCTCCCCTATCACCACCCTTTGTCCCCGATCTTGGAGAAAGGAAGTCAGCCACTGCAAGGCAGATCCCTGTATCCCCACATCGGTGAGGCGGTCAGTCAGTAGCTGGTGTTCAACTGTGTCAAAAGCGGCTGACAGATCTAATAACAGCAGCACTGCAGAGCCGCCCTGATCCAGATGTCGCATAAGATCATCCATGAGGGCGACCAGAACTGTCTCCGTCCCGTGACCTGGCCGAAAGCCGGACTGGAATGGATCCAGTGCGGAAGTGTCCTCCAGGAATCCCTGCAGCTGAGTCGCCACCGCCCGCTCTATGACCTTACCCAGGAAGGGAAGGTTTGACACCGGCCGATAGTTCGCCAATGTGGCCGGGTCTGCTGATGGTTTTTTTAAGAGGGGACGGACCACTGCCTCTTTAAGAGGTGTGGGAAAGATCCCTTCAATCAGGGACCTATTGATGATGTCCTGTAGTGGTTCACGTAGCCACGTTTGGCTAGCCTTTATAAGCCAAGACGGGCACGGATCTAACCTACAGGTCGTAGGGCGTACAGCTGCAAGGGTCCTGTCGACTTCCTCCAGACTGAGTGGACTGAAGGAATCCAGAATTGAACCAGAAGACGTGCTCGGTGCCCCAAGTTCATATACTGTATTAATTATGGCGGGTAGGTCGTGTCGGAGTGACGAGACCTTATCTGCGAAATAGCTCGCAAAAGCCTCACAGCCTATTTCCAATTCTCTACTATTTTGTTTGCCCTGTGGCAATTCTGTTAATGACCGAATTATACTAAACAATTGTGCTGGGCGCAAGGTCGCAGATGCGATTCTGGATGCAAAGTGTTCCTTCTTTGCAGTCCGAATAGCCATCTCATAGGCCCTCATAAATGACCTATATGATGTTCTCGTAGTTTCGTCACGAGCGCGACGCCATTGTCTCTCTAGTCGTCTTAATCGTCGTTTCATCGATCGCAGCTCCGGGGTATACCACGGGGCGGATCGTGATCGAGGATGAAGAGGACGTCTGGGGGTGATTTCGTCGATGGCCTCGGAGAGCCGGTTGTTCCAGGTCTCCACCAGTCCATCCAACGAGTCGCCGGTAGGCCAAGGGTCCCGCATAGCCATCTGAAGCCGCAATGGGTCCATCTGACTACGCGGGCGAGCCAAAATCTGCTCACCGCCTAAATGGGACAGAGGTGGTATGTCCACACGGGCCTTCAGGACCTGGTGGTCAGACCATGGCACTGCCTCAGCAGATATCTGACCCATTGTTACTCCCGCCGCGAAGATCAGGTCTAGTGTGTGCCCAGCCTGGTGTGTGGGCGCTGTTACATATTGGGAAAGTCCCAGTGCTGCCATGGAAAGCACTAGGTTCGTCGCAGGAGTGGAAGCTGCGTCCTCGGCATGGACATTGAAGTCACCCAGGACTATAAGTCGAGGATGCTCCAATGCCCAGCCTGTTACAGCCTCCATCAAGGACGGCAGGGCACTGGCTGGTGCGTTAGGCGGACGGTACACCAGCCAGATTGCCAGACTCTCCCCAACGTCCCACTCCAGGCCTACACACTCCACGCCCTTGATCTCTGGCGGCGGAAGCCTCCTGAAGGAGCAATCCTCCCGCATGAAAAAGGCTGTTTATTGTACTTTTTTAATTTTTGGACTATAAATAAAGTAAATAAAATTGTCTATTTTCCCAGTCTCTTGTTTTTCCTCTCCCTCCTTGGCCACTTTGCTGTTCCCTTCTCTACCTCATTACCTGGTTCCTCCACCAAGATACCAAATGTCGTTTCTTCATATACAAGCTCTGTTCCTTACTTGGCAGGACTTTTTAATCCTCCATTTTTTCTCCTTTTCCTATTTTTCTTCCTATCTGGAAGTTGCAGAAACATATTTCCTGCCCATGGATTCCACCCACCCACGGATATTATGCTCTACATTCTGGTTATGTGACACAACATGATGCTCAGTCTCACCCTTAACTTGCATCCCTCATAGGTTTTGCATTTACAGTACAAATCAAATGAATAGAAGGAATCCCTTTATGTATTCTTTGTTACTTAAGCAAGACCTGGCCATAGTGTGAGTTAGAATCCTACCTCAACCATGGTCCAGCCACATGTAGTCTACTAAGCTCTGTTGTAGAGTTTATTTTTATCTTTATCACATCCCTACACCATCTTATTCTCTGGCACAGAGTACATGGAACTATCCTGTTCTTCCACAACATCCCTTGAGACAAAAAAGGCACTGTACTGGCTGCCCATGAAACTTTCCATGCCCACCTTGCTATGCTTTAATGCTCCCATCACATTCATGTACTCATTGTAGCATTATAGCATCAGCACACAAATCACTTTTTAGCCAACAATGTGCTATTTTGTTCATGTTTTATTCATAAGAAAAAGGAAATTGATCAATCCAATTTTACATATTATGTAAAATGATAGACATGTGGGAGCCTTCTCAACAAGAGGGGACAAAACTGGGCAACTGGCTGGATAGGTGACAAGTGGAGGAAAAAGTTTTGATGGGGTGTCATGGAAATAAACTTTCTAGCTGTGTTACTTCACATGATGTCTTTGTGAAAGCCAGTCCACTGGGAGGTGATTATCTCCAACATCGTTTTCCCAAATTAATGCTTTCTTTTTCACTTCCCAATGGGCTTTTCAAGGCTATGAACTTAGCCAACAATAGCCATATGTGAAAGACACTATAAGAACCCCATATAACAATGAAGGCAAAGTAGGAGTTGGCAGAGCTCTGTAAATCGTTTGTCTTCTTACATTTATATTTTGTCATTTCTTCTTTATATTTTAGAGTATTTTTCTCAAGCTAATTCTCTATTTTTCTGAAAAAAATAGATAACCTGTGAATAACTTTGTACCTATTCTCTCCTATTTTCCAGATTAAGTTAGAGTTACCTAGGTGTTATAGTGAGAAATATTGTACTTTATAAGGTGTGTGTATGAGTGTGTTAAATGCCATCAAGCCATTTCCAACTTATGGTGATCCTATGAATTAATGATGTCCAAGATGTCCTATTGGTAACAACCTTGCTCAGCTCTTACAAACAGAGGACCGTGACTTCCTTGATTAAATTCATCTCACATTGAGTCTGTTGATTTCAACTTTTCCTAGTATTGTTGTCTTTCCCAGTGACTCCTGTCTTCTCATAATAGTCTGTACTTTATAAGGACGAATTGCCTAATATATACACATAAGCCTATTGCCTTATTGAATGGCTTTTCTTGACAGCAACAATCCTGCGTCCTCCACTGTTGCTGCCAGTTAACATTTAAAAATAGTATTATTGAGTATTTTCATGCTTTCCTTTGCACATATAGTTGCTGACAACTTTGATTGCACAGCTGTACCCAGGGCCATAGCAACAACCCATTCCTTCTGAGATGTGAAAACAAGAATATTGGGAGCAAAACACTGTCTAGAGATACTGAGCAATGAAATGTAATAAAATAAGCCATTATTACTATAAAGCAGGGCACACAGAGATCTCTTTGTAAACTGAGCTTTAGCTTAGTACTACTGTTCGAGTCATCACTCAAGGAAGGTGATTGCCAAACTTATGCTAAATAATGATGTAGGTGGAAACATGGGAGTCTGTATCTGGAAGGAAAGTTTGGTCACCAAGATGGTGCTAATACTGGTGCTGCTGCTTGTTCTGCTGTGTCATACTGTGTGCAAAACACACTCTATTAACTGCACCATATATGATGACCCACTTCCTATTTTCCATGCATATTATCAGCCTGGAGATTTAGTTATTGGCAAGATTGTCAGTCACATCTTCTTGCTCCATGATTCTCCCACTTTCAGAGAACAACCCACCCAGAAGCTGATTGATGAATGCTTGTAAGGAATTATTTTCTTTTTTCAGTAACTTTTTTTTTAGATCTGAAAAATATTTAAGCTATGGAGTACTTAAGTTGCACTTAAGTGACACTGAAAAAAATCGTGTTCCAGGAGACACTGAAATTGTCAGTCATGTTTGATGTGTCTTCCACAATATATTGTGGGGCAAAATCTTCTGAGAATTCTCCTGAACTAACTCTGTGGAACTGAACAGAACTGAGTTTTCATGCAATTCATGCAAAAAGATAACACTCATTGAATTATGTCTTTATTTAAATATGGATTCAGCACACCCTTTCTTGCAATTCTTCATTACAGTTTGCCTTTTCCTTACTTTCCTTCCACTCCCAGCCCCCAACATTCCTCCTCCCATCTTCTTGTTTTATGTGTTGATGGTGTTGTAAAGTCATTGCTGCCTTTTGGCAATCCTCTAAAACATCCTATTGTTAACACCTTTGCTCAGGGCTTGCAAACTGATGGCCATGGCTTTCTTTATTGAGTCAATCCATCTCATGTTGGGTCTTCCTCTTTTCCTTCTTCCAACTTTTCCTAGCATTATTGTCTCCTCATAATAAGACCAAAGTTACGGTAGCCTCAGTTTTGTCATTTTAATGTCAGTTGTATACTTTTCATAATTCCTTTCCACCTCTCTAGATTTGTCTGTTGGCTTAGTAAACCATACTCAAAAAAGAGGCTACCCATGTCACAACCTTAAACACCATATACAAAGTTTTGTTCCCACTTCTTTCCAATACTTTCAAATTGCACTTAGGTGTATATCATAATGTCTAAATTGGCCTTTACTCCCACCCAGCTCTGATGTCAAAATTTTATTGACCTATGAAATGATAAGTCAGTTTGACAAAACTATCTCACTTTATATTTTATGTTTGATTTAAATGCATTATCCTTTTCATGGATCCCATCTTCAATGGACTGTGGTGTTTTTCGTTCTAAAAAGAATTATTACAAAAGAAGCAGCAAGCAGTTCACTAAGGATAACAGTACAGTGAAATTTCCAAAGTCTTTTTCATCCTGCTCCAGAAGTTCTTGTCACTGGAAGAATTTTATATTTAAATATGAGTCTGAAGCTTAATTGATAAAAGGATACAGGATGCAAGACACAGCTTGGTTTATTTTTTTTTTCTGATGTGCAGAAATCAGCAGGTGAAGCTTGTGACAGATGGAAGATAAGAGATTGATTCTGTGGTTGTTATCATGAAGGGAGTACAATGCATTTTCTCTTGTTTCACTGCCTTATAATTCTCATTGCAGTTCAGTGCCAAAGCACTACCAGAACATCTTGGCCTTGGTATTTGCTATTAAAGAGATAAATGAAAATCCCAGCATCTTACCAAACATAACCTTGGGTTTCCATATCCTTAGCGGTTACTACCTTGCAAAGATCACCTATAAAGCCACCCTAAGCCTGCTTTCAACACACAATATGTTCATCCCCAACTTCAGGTGTGATGCCCAGAAAAAACTTATATCTGTTATTGGATCACGTCTTACTGAAACCTATGCCAGTATGGCCACCACTTTAACTAACTACAAGATTCCTCAGGTAAGATGCATGCATAGGATAGAGACACCCACCAAGTAAAGCATCAACCAAGACTTGATTGTCAGCAACGGGGACAAACCATGTTCTTGAGGCTGACATTGCCCTCATCAAGCAATTTTAGTCTTCATTTCAAGAGGGTACTTTGTTTTGAGGATGGAGAACTTGTTTTGAGATTCTGTTGCTATATCACCCATCATGCCACCCAAGCATTTTATCTCCTGAGCTAATGAAGGGAGTCTCAAACCTTGGACTAAAATATCCTTGCTGATGCCACTTTGTTCAGGTCAGTGAAGGACTGTTAAGCCTCTATACTGATCATACGACTGTCTCAATTACATCATATTCCCACCTGTGCAGTTAGATATCTGATCTTAAATTTTGCTTTGAAGTTATATGGTTCAGGAGTAGAGTTTTTTTCTGTGTCATAGATTTTCTGTTTATAACAGACTAACAAGTAACTGTTGTTTTGGACTTAGAGGCTGATTTTTCAGCATGTTTTGAGGGTATTTATGATGCCATTTGAGGCCCTTGATTATCTCTGGAGCTTGGAGATGACCTGGCCAGTTGATGTGATATGATCCCTGTTAAGTATGCCATAACTTCTCACAGACCCAGATGGGTTCTTTGGTCTACTAAGGATTTTGTGGCCATTAAGTGGTTAGGTAGTCAGTTCTACAGATGAAAATCAAATGAGAAGCAATACTAAACAAGCTGATTATATAAACACACAAGTAGAAACTTGCTGTTATCCTTTTTCCTAATTGTTTTGTGGATGAGAGTGTTCATATACAGCTCAAGTAAGGCAACAATTTATTAGCAGGCCAATATCAGAATGTTAACAGAGCATTGTCTAGTCACAATAATTTGGATAAGTTTCATGTATTGCAGTCTGAGGATGTGAACAAGCTACTTTGAGGGATATGTTCTACTGGCACTTTGCTTGTTCATTTTAGCTATTTCCATCTAGCTTGGAGGGATGCCTGGGGCTTGATAATAGTAAATACTCAATTCAGGGAGGTGAAGGTTCCACTTGAAGGAAGTGGTTGTGAAACCATTTCTGTAGAATCCCAACTTGAGAACTGACATTCAAATCACTATCACTTTGCGAGCAAGGTAGTTTATGGCTACTGTAAAGTTCCATACTCTTTTGAATGAAACCAATTATTTAAATTCATTTCAATCCAACTTCGGATTTAGTTTTAGAAATAAAACTGCCTTGTTTTCAGACAACCTTCACTGGGAAAGAGATGAGGATTGTAAGCCAATTGGTTGTCCTAGATCTTAAAGCAAGAATACATATTGAGAGAACCACACAGGTTGCTTTACTTTTCCCCTAAAAGCCAAAATTTAAATTGTTGATTTTGATTACTACTGTTGAAGCCTAAAATAGTTTGGGACCAGGGTTTCTGAAGGATCTCATGACTATATATGACTCTAGAAGCCCTGTTACATGGGCTTGTCATTTAGATTCTGACAGGGCATTTTATTTTGGTAGTTTTTATTATAGTGCATTTCTTTAAAACCTTCATGTTAAGAGGCACAATACAGATTTTTCAAGTAAATGAATAAATGGGGGGTATTGCAAGTTTTACATATAACGCCTGAGGAAAGAAACTTATTTTTTTCCAGTTCACTTATGAATCATTTACCCCAGCACATGGTGATAAAATACTATTCCCATCCATGTATGAGATGGTCCCCAATGAGAACTTTCAGTACATGGGGGTGGTTCAGTTGCTTCATCACTTCAACTGGACATGGATAGGGCTTTTTGCTGTGGATGATGACAATGGGAATAAGTTTTTGCAGACAGTGATGCCCTTGCTTTCTCAGAACAGAATCTGTTATGACTTCATTTTGAGAACTCCCAAACGGACTGATACGGATGATTTGTTAGACCAGCTTTTAAACCTGATGGAAAAATATCCAGTTCTTGTAAAGAGCAAGGCAAATGTATGTTTCATATATGGACTATCTACATCAATGTACACCTTGAGAATGTTGCTAAGTCTAGCACAAGATTCTTCATTGCCTCATCTGAGTAAAGTGTGGATTATTACATCACAGTGGGTTTTTGAATCAGTATCCCTTCAAAGGATTTGGGATACGCAGATCTTTCATGGTGCCATTTCCTTTACAGTTCATTCAAGTCAGCCACCAGGATTCCAAAATTTCCTTCAGATCATAAAGCCTTCCTGGGCAAAAGGTGATGGCTTTATCCAAGACTTTTGGGAGCAGGCATTTGACTGTTCTTTGAAACATTCTGATAAATATGAGGAAACCAAGATACCTTGCACTGGAGAAGAGAA
Organism: Heteronotia binoei; assembly: GCF_032191835.1. Taxonomy (NCBI): domain Eukaryota; kingdom Metazoa; phylum Chordata; class Lepidosauria; order Squamata; family Gekkonidae; genus Heteronotia; species Heteronotia binoei. The sequence continues at coordinate 33,658,751 of NC_083237.1, forward strand.
GCTAGAAAGTCTTCCTGGGACTTTGTTTGAAGTGAGGATGACTGGACAGAGCTACAATGTCTACAATGCTGTTCATGCTGTGGCACATGCTTTACATGCCTTGTACAAATTTCAGTTCAAATCCAGAGCACTGGTACAACCAAGGGAGTGGAAATTTCAGAATTTGGAGCCATGGCAGGTAACAATACCACAAAAATCACAATTCATTTTCAAAACAATTGTTCAAGTGTCATCCAAGAACTGATGGAATTATGCTCTCTTACCAAGTCTAAAACAACTTCATCAGAATTATGTTCATCCAGTTTTTACAGCTGTAAGAATGTAAGAACATAAGAAGAGCTGTGCTGGATCAGAATAATACTCCATTTAGTCCAGTGTCATGTCTCAGACAGTGACCACCCAAATACTCTGGATGGCCAACAACAAGTTATATAGGCCCAAGGCTTTCTCCTGATGTTGCTCCCTGGCATTGGTTAATTCAGTCTGCTTAAGTACTGCTATCTATCTGAAAAAAATAGAAAAAGCTTTTTAAGAAATTGGTTTCCATCTACTTGAGCCAAAAGGCAGAAAATGAAACACTTCTAGCAATTGTCACATGTTCAAACTGAAACAGAAGTAATCTATATCCAGGGAAGCCAGAATGAGGCAAAGCTCGGTGCAAAGACTTCAACACCTCACTGATCTTTTTTTTTTAATTCATTTCCTCTTTCAACTTAGCTCCATCACTTTCTAAGAAGCATCTCCTTCAACAATAGTGCTGGAGACACTGTGAGTTTTGATGAACATGGAGAAATAATAGCAGGTTTTGATGTTACAAACTGGGTAACTTTCTCAAACAACTCTTTTGCTAGAGTAAAAGTGGGTAGACTTGATCCTCATGCTCCACCAAGAAAGACGTTAATTCTACACAAAGATCAAATTGTGTGGCACAGAAGCTTTAACCAGGTAAGATATAGAAGCAGGTTCTTGAATTGATATAAAAGGTGGGAGAAATGCATTTTAGTTCATTCAAAGCTCTGCCTGATCTTCAGATGATGATTGAAACTGGATAACATGGCAATTTGAAAACACGGGTCCCCCATCCTTATTCCTATGGTAACAAAAAAACCCTGTTGAGATCAAACTTGTCTTCATGTTAAATCTACTACAGTCTCAAAATATGCTTCATGATAAGTTTACCACAGTCTCAAAATATACTTTGGAGCAATGCTCCAAGTGGGCAAAAATTCTTCTTGTTGAGCTATTGGCATTAAAGTTGTGAGCTATTGGCATTGAAGTTGTGAGCTACTGCATAAATTATTGTGCTCTGGGGTCATCCTTCCTGAGCTAAGAAGAAAATCTGTGAGCTGGAGGCTAAAAATCTATAAACTAGCTCATGCTAACTCAGAGGGAACACTGGTCATGAGTTTATTTGACAAAAACAACAGGAAAATACATCCCAATCAGCTCCAGTCTTATTTCATGTTCAATGGCTACGTCTGATGACATAAAACTTTCAGAATTGCTTTTGCTGGATCATGATACTATCTGTATTAATTCACAAATAGATTAATGTATATCTGAAGTCAATATCTATATGTTCTGGATAATAAAGCATCAAAGAACTTGATTGTCACCCTTTTTGATCTCTAAATTGGTGATTTATCACATTTCCTGTTGGGGGAGTAAAAGTAAACAGCAAAGTCAAGGTGCAAATGGCAAAATGTTTGATGTAATAATTCCATGTCAACACCCAATTTGTATTGGACAGGCTATATATATTCTTTATATATTTCTTTGACAGTAATCACTTTTTCTGATTTATGGGCAGGTGGTGCCCCATTCACTGTGCAATGATCCCTGCCTTCCTGGCTACAGCAAAGAAAAGAAGGAAGAAGAGAAATTTTGCTGCTATAACTGTGTCTCCTGTCCTGAAGGAATGATTTCAGGCAACAAGGGTAGGAAACAAAATGTACCATAGCTTGACAACTGAACTGGGGCAGAGGGGGGTGGGTGTCAGAACTTGAAGAACGTCAAACGAGGCCCATAACTCTGGTTAAAGTCTAAGCGTTTATTGAGAACTATACAGGTAGAAGACGAGTTGATTCTGATGACGAGCTCAGCAGCGGTTACATTCTTTAAGCTATTCTAGTTACAATAACAAACTGGTTCCCACCCCTCAAGAGGCCCTGCTTGGTTTCCCAGGCTTCTTATCGGTGAGAGAGGAGAGGGGGAGGCAGCTTCAAAGGTTACTGGCAGATGTTTCCCAAGGACTCCCCGTCACCCTCCCGTTTGCTTGGAATGCGAAGCATTTGTGCACACTGTTAGATACAGAGCTAGCTATTTCCTAACAGTTACAATATGGATTCAGCTAAGCTAAGCAGGCATTACTATCATAGGGTTCAATAATTACAAGGCTCTGGCCTTTTGTTACTTATTTACAAAATTTATGTCCCACCGTTCCCAAAGAAGTCCAACTATTAAAAGCAAAACATTACAAAACATAAGTTCAAACCCAAATGAAAACATGTATGAAAACAGAAATTAAAGCATAAGATAAGAAGGAGGAACTGTCAAACAAAAGAAGAAGCTCACCCACCAGTGGCAATGACCTAGAAGCCGCGGTCATTTGTTGCCACCTGCTTAAACTCAGCAGGTGGAGGAGCCAAAATAGGATCTCAGAAAATTATCATAGTAGTCAGGTAGATTCATATAGGAGTAGGTGGTTCTTAAGGTATGCTAGTCTCAGACCATACAGAGCCTTAAAGGTCTGCATTGGCACTTTCAGTTGGGCTCAAAAACAAGCTGGGAATCAGTGTAGAAGGACCAAGACTGGAGTGATATCGTCCCTGCAAACAAAGTCAGTATTCTGGCTGCAGCATTTGTATCAACTGAGGTTACCAAACACTTTGCAAGCAAAGGCAGCCCCATGGCCAAGGACCGACCTACCTGAGGGACCGTCTCTCCCCTTATGAGCCCCAGAGAGCACTGAGGTCAGTGGGAAAAAGCAGACTGAATATCCCTGGGTCAAAGGAAGTCAAACTTCAAAGCACCCGCACTTGGGCCTTTTCCGCTGCGGCCCCACAATTCTGGAATCAGCTCCCAGAGGAGGTGCGGGCCCTGCGGAACTTAGATCAGTTCTGCAGGGCCTGCAAGACCGTCCTCTTCAAACAGGTGTTTACTAATAACTGAATTAATGTTTACCGTTAGATTAATAATGTTTACCGCCAGTGCTGAATTAGGAATGTTTTAATTATTGATTGTTTTAATGTGAATTTTAATGTGAATTTAATGTTTTATTATTGTATTGTATTGTATTGTTTACTTGAAGTGCTGTTAGCCGCCCTGAGCCTGCTTCGGCGGGGGAGGGCGGGATATAAATAAAATTTTACATTACATTGCAGTAAATGAATTTATATGTTATCAAGACATGCACCACAGTGGCCAGATATTTTATGTACAGGAAAGACTGCAGCAGACTAACCAGTTAAAGATACGGTTGCCAGCACCAGGTAGGGCCTAGAGATCTCTGCTTTTACAACTGATCTCCAGCTGGCAGAGATCAGCTCCCCTGGAGAAAATCACGGACAAAAGACTGAAAGCAATGTGAGATCTGTGACCAATTACTAGAATCATAGAATCATAGAGTTGGAAGGGACCTCTAGGGTCATCTAGTCCAACCCCCTGCTCAATGCAGGAAACTCACAAATCTCTCTCTCTCGGCCTGACTTCGTGAACGAAGATCCAAGAAGGGTGCAGTAGTCCACGTCTGCTGCAGGCTCGCTGGTGGCTGACAAGACCAATGCGGGACAGGCAGATCCGGCCACAGTGGCTGCAGGGAAAAGTCCGATTTGGGGTTGGTGCTGTAGCAGTGCGATTCTTCCTCAATCTCCTTTTGTCCTCAAGACCAGCTATGTGTGCGTTCTCAAAGGAAGAGACAGCCTGGTGGATGGTGTGCCTCCATGCTTTGTGATCTGAGGCTAGGTCAGACCACTGGTGATGGTTGATGCGACAGGTGCCAAGGGATTTCTTCAAGGAGTCCTTGTACCTCTTCTTTGGTGCCCCTCTATTTCGATGGCCAGTGGAAAGTTCGCCATACAGGGCAATCTTGGGAAGGTGGTGGTTTTCCATCCTAGAAATATGCCCTGCCCAGCGCAGCTGCGTCTTCAACAGCAGTGCCTCGATGCTTGTAACCTCCGCCCTCTTGAGGACTTCAGTGTTGGTCACAAAGTCACTCCAGTGGATGTTGAGGATGGTGCGAAGGCAGCGCTGATGAAAGCGCTCAAGGAGTCGCAGGGGATGACGGTATAAAACCCACGATTCGGAGCCGTAGATGAGGGTTGTCATCACAACCGCTTTGTAAACATTGATCTTTGTGCCTTTTTTCAGAAGCTTGTTGCTCCACACTCTTTTGTGCAGTCGGCCAAATGCACGATTTGCCTTTGCCAGCCTGTTGTCAATCTCCTTGTCAATCTTGCGTCTGAGGAGATGATGCACCCCAGGTAGCTGAACTGCTGGACTGTCTTCAGAACTGATTCACCCACAGTGATGCAGGGAGGGTGATAATCTTCCTGGGGTGCAGGCTGGTGGAGAACTTCTGTCTTCTTCAGACTAACTTCTAGGCCGAATAGCTTGGCAGCCTCTGCAAAGCAGGACGTCATATGCTGCAGAGCTGATACCGAGTGGGAGACGAGTGCAGCATCATCAGCAAATAGTAGCTCTCGGATGAGTTTTTCCATTGTCTTGGAGTGAGCCTTTAGTCGCCTCAGGTTGAACAGGCTGCCATCAGTGCGATAGCGGATGTAGACACCATCATCATCATCTAGATCTACTGCGGCTCTTTGAAGCATCATGCTAAAGAAGTTCGTAAAGAGAGTTGGCGCGAGAACGCAGCCTTGCTTTACACCTGTGCCTATTGGGAAGGGCTCCGAGAGGTCGTTGCAGTGTCTGACTTGGCCTCGCTGGTCTTCGTGTAGCTGGATGATCATGCTGAGGAACCCTACCCCAAATTCACAGGATCTTCATTGCTGTCAGATGGCCATCTAGCCTCTGTTTAAAAACCTCCAAGGAAGGAGAGCCCACCACCTCCCAAGGAAGCCTGTTCCACTGAGGAATCGCTCTAACGGTCAGGAAGTTCTTCATAATGTTGAGCCGGAAACTCTTTTGATTTAATTTCAATCCATTAGTTCTGGTCCTACCTTCTGGAGCCACAGAAAACAATTACACACCATCCCCTATATGACAGCCCTTCAAGTACTTGAAGATGGTAATCATATCACCTCTCAGCCGTCTCCTCTCCAGGCTAAACATCCCCAGCTCCTTCAACCTTTCCTGATAGGACTTGGTCTCCAGACCCCTCACCATCTTTGTTGCCCTCCTCTGGACCCATTTCAGCTCGTCTACATCCTTCTTAAAATGTGGCGCCCACAACTGAACACAATACTTTAGGTGAGGTCTTACCAGAGCAGAGTAAAGCGATATCATCACATGACGTGATCTGGACACTATACTTCTGTTGATACAGCCCAAAATTGCATTTGCCTTTTTAGCCACCGCATCACACTGTTGACTCATGTTCAGCGTATGATCCACTAAGACCCCTAGATCCTTTTCGCACATACTACTGCTAAGACAAGTCTCTCCCATCCTATAACTATGCATGGGATTTTTCCTACTGAATTGCAGAACTTTACATTTATTCCTGTTAAAATTCATTTTATTGGTTTTAGCCCAGTTTTCCAGCCTGTCAAGGTCACCCTGTATCCTGTTTCTGTCTTCTACTGTATTTGCAGCCCCTCCCAATTTAGTATCATCGGCAAATTTAATAAGTATTCCCTCTATTCCTTCATCCAAATTGTTTATAAAGATGTTGAACAAAACAGGTCCCAGGACAGATCCTTGAGGTACTCCACTAGTCACTTCTCTCCAAGAGGATGAAGAACTATTCACAAGCACTTTTTGGGTGCGATCTGTCAACCAGTTACAGATCCACCTAATGGTAACAGGATCCAAACCACATTTTACCAACTTGTCAACAAGGATAGTATGTGGAACCTTATCAAAACCCTTACTGAAATCAAGACAAATGACGTCTACAGCATTCCCCTGATTCAGCAAGGTAGTCAATTTCTCAAAAAAAGAGATCAGGTTAGTTTGACATGACAATTCAAATACTAATACAATTCAAAATCTGTTTCCAATCAATTTATGACCAATTCATAAAGTACTGAATAAACACATGTAATACAAGTCATACAAGCAGCATTAAAAAAATCATAAATTACTATAAGCTTCTTAGAATAATTTTTGACAATGATAAAGTGCTAATGCAAAGATATTTCAAATGATGTTTAAAGTCCACAAAAACATTCAAATCTGGAGAGAACATGCCCCGGGGCACCCTCAACATGGATAGCCAGTATATTCTGCATGTTTCAGTCATCCAACGTCTTCATTAAGGAGGGGTAATTGGACAGTCCAGCAAACATTCTGTATATAATACAAACAAGATGGAGTATACTCCCATTCACTACCATACAAAAAAAATACTTTAAAGGATCACCTACTCAGAGTGTTAAAGCTGAAGTACTGCAGTCCTAAGCTCTGCTCATGACCTGAGTTAGATCCCCGGCAGAAGCTGAGTTTTTAGGTAGACGGCTTGAGGTTGACTCAGCCTTCCATCCTTCTGAGGTCGGTAAAATTAGTACCCAGCTTGCTGGGGGGGAAAGTGTAGATGACTGGGGAAGCCAATGGCAAACCACCACGTAAAAAGTCTGCCATGAAAACGTGAAAGTAATGTCACCCCAGAGTCGAAAATGACCAGTGCTCACACAGGGGACCTTTCCTTTCCAATCACCAAACTTTATTTTTAACAGACTGTCTAGCACAATGCCCTTACAATGGAGAAAATCTCTCACTATACACCCAATGAAAAGAGCTTAAATGACCACATTCATTACAAATTGGATATATCTGTATACACCATTGAAGAAACAAACCAGAAATCCAAGTCATATACTCCTGTAAAATACTGGTGACTGAACTGAGGCAAAGTATCCCCCTGTGCACCCTTACCACATCTCCTTCCTCTCCTAGTATAGCCTCTCCTGTGTTGGATTTTAGAAGGCAGGGATCTGCATATTAATTAGCTGTTCACTTTGGGGGAAATACTTAAATGGATAGCAAACAGTTAGAAAAAAATAAAATGTTAAATTGTTCTCTTTTTTTTTCAGACATGGATGCTTGTGTCAAATGTTCAAAAGTCAGATATCCAAACAAGGGCAAAAATAAATGTATTCCCAGGAGTATAAGCTTCCTCTCTTACAAAGAACATTTAGGCATCATTTTAACAGTGTTGGCTATTTCCTTCTCTTTGGTCACCATTTTTGTTCTTGGAACCTTTATGAAGCACCAGGACACCCCCATAGTCAAAGCCAACAACCAGAACCTCTCCTATGTCCTCCTCATTTCCCTCCTGCTTTGCTTCCTCTGCTCCCTGCTCTTCATTGGGAAGCCTGGAAAGCTGACCTGCCTTCTCCGTCAAACAACTTTTGGTATCATTTTCTCTGTGGCACTTTCCAGCGTCTTGGCCAAAACCATCACTGTGGTTCTGGCATTCATGGCCACCAAACCAGGATCCAGGGCAAGAAAATGGGTGGGGAGAAGAATGGCCAATTCTCTTGTTCTCTCCTGTACCTTTGTTCAATCAGGTATTTGTACTCTTTGGCTCAGTACTTTCCCTCCATTCCCAGATACAGACATGCACTCACTGAATGGGGTAATCATACTGGAATGTAATGAGGGATCAGCTGCCATGTTTTACATTGTCCTGGGCTATATGGGCTTCCTGGCCATTGTCAGCTTCACAGTTGCTTTCTTAGCCAGGAAGTTACCTGACAGTTTCAATGAAGCCAAGTTCATCACTTTTAGCATGTTGGTTTTTTGCTGTGTTTGGTTGTGCTTTGTCCCTACCTACCTGAGCACCAAAGGAAAATACATGGTAGCTGTGGAGATCTTCTCGATCTTGGCCTCCAGTGCTGGTTTACTGGGTTGTATTTTTTCCCCAAAGTGTTACATTATTGTGCTGAGACCTAAGCTGAACAATAAGGAGCATATTATAAAAATAACTAATTAAAAGAATGTAGATCTGTGTCTGCATTCTCAGTCAACAAATTTCCTGGAAATGTTAGGTAATTTCTATTCCTGTGGCTCTTTGTGCAAAACCCTCAATAGTGTAGTTGGGGGGGGAGGGGATTACATTTTTCAGATTATTCTCATTCCTTTAACCTTCACTATGAAATATCCCCAGAAACATATTTCAGAGTGCTGAGTGTCCTTTCAAGGTATCTGGAGGAAGACTGTCACACTAATCCAACACTAGTTGCTCACAACTATGCAAATGAACTACCCAAAGAGTCCAAAGTGGCTTCAGTGAGCCATGTATCTATGGGGAAATGGTGTGGAATTTGTGTATACTTATCCAAATAATCAAATAAATCAAATCAAACATGCATCCATATCCTCACCAGGTTTGGAAGCAGAAGATTCTCCATTTCTGGATGGGAATGGCTGCTCAAAGAAGTGTTGCAAGCTTTGTTAAAATGTCTCTAATGCCAGTTTTAAGATTGCCACAAAATACTTTGCCTTTTTTTACTATGATGTTTGCTATGAACTTCCCTCTCCTATATGCATGAGCAGTTTAGGAAATCAATGAAGCAGTTCCTTTCCTGTTGCCCTGGGGTTAAAAATTTATTAAAGTTGTCATCTCTAGCAGAGAGACTAAAAGTTATCACAGATCCACAGAGGTCAGCCCCTTTCATTTCAATGGGGAGGCTTAACATGGATCAGAAGTAGTGATTATAAAGAGAAAAAACCCTCAACAGTACAAAAACACAGTTAGAACAAGTCAGTGATAATAAGGCTGATACTAACCAATGTAACTTTCATTTTAGAAATATGATTTTAATTCATATTTGAATTATTTTTAGGCTGAGTAGAAATGAAGGTGCAATCTGGAGAACCACTGAAGCCCTTAGTACTTGAAAGTTCAGCTTAGTCTTATTCACAAATCGTCTTTCATTATTTTTATCATGCAACCAGACTCTCTGCTTTTATCTTCAAAAAAGAGAGAGAGATTTGTTCAGTTTCTACCCCTTTGTTTAGCAGGGGCCCACAATTTTAAATATGTATTCTCCATCTTGCATATTTGCCCACCAGGTTGATGGGTTTCATTCTTGACATTGTCTATACAGATGTAAACATTAAAATTGTACTGCTTTATATACGTATGTGTTATTGCTGTTGTGAGCCATTTTAGGACGATGGCCAAAAGCTATGTGTGTTTGTGTGTTTTCTTGGTGGATTGGAGGCAAAATCACCTATTTTTAAAGAGGAAAGACATTTGAAGACTAGAGGAGCAGCCATCTTGGGAAAGATTTAATAAATGACAGTACTTAAAAGAACAGAAGACCTCTAGTTAAAATAGTGAGCCACAGCTGAAGCCCAGAAAAATCATGTGCAGAAGCTTTAGTAAAGGGTTACATAGGGAGGTACAGTCAGGTAATCATAAACAACAAACCCCACAGAAAGGACCTGCGCCATTAGAGCACCATCCCTCTAATTTAGGCTTACCAGGTTGTCTATCACAGCTAGTATCCTCCTGTCCCTGCTGTCTCTCCTGCTCCTGAAGTGAGAGAAAACAGGAGGAAGTGACATTGCAGGTGCAGTGACATCACTTCTGATTGCCACTTCTATCTTAGAGACTGGGTGAATTCCTAGAATTTCAGGTGTTGTACAACCCTCCTTCCCCCCCCTCCTCCCCAGGCCCTAACCTAAAAGCTCTTGGTGTTGCCAGACATAGACCTGACAACCCTATAGCCCAGGGGTGGCCAATTGTAGCTCTCCAGATGTTTCTGGCCTACAACTCCCATCAGCCCCAGCCATTGGCCATGCTGGCTGGGGCTTATGGGAGTTGTAGGCAAAAAATATCTGGAGAGCTACCGTTGGCCACCCCTGATAGCCCTATTGTGGTCCAAGGACAGGGGAATGAGGGAGGGAGAAGAGAAGAACAAACCAACTAGAGAATGTGACTAGCATGAAAGGAGGCCACAGCTTTATTGAATATAATCATGAGAGTACTGGCATGGCAAAGTGCATGGATCCAGCATTAGGTGACCCATCTATCAACCTGGGGATCAACATTAGACTAGAGATAACATCCTAAGCTCAGAGAGAGCACTCAGTAGAGAGCTAGATGGGTTATTCAGCAGTGGGATATCTAATCTGTCCCAATAACCCAGCACCAAGTATACAAAATCAAGGCTAGCAATACTTTGCACTAGGATTCTGAGAAAGAACAATTATTGATTGTCAAGATAGCCTGATTCTGCTCAAAGACTGATGGGTCCTGCCTGTCAAGAACAGGCCTGCTTAAAATCATGTTGGGCCAAATGCTGCTAGGTTATTTTCCTTTAGTGACCCCTCTTTTCCTTTATGGCTGGTAACTGCTGTGAAAGTAGTAAATTGTGCCTTCCCAGACAGAGGTGCGAGGGAGTAGGAGCCGTACATTTAAGCAAGGCCAAATGGTGTGATAACTAGCCTGGGAATGTATCTTTGTAGTTATGTGTGAATGCTCTCCTATTACCCTCCCCATAGGAATTCTTTTGAAGTGTATCTTATAATGCTTGTATCAATGTATTGGTTTCATTCTACTCAAGCGTCCGGCTTGAGCCACAGTAACGGTCAATCAATAAATGAAGTATTTGTTTCATCTCTGACTCCTTGTTGAATCCGTCTACTTGACAGTGATAAGATAGGAGTAGAGGAAATTATGTTTCATTTTGTTATAAAACACCTGGTTGTACTACATAACAGGATGTAGCTAAACTACAAGGCCAACAGTTAGGCAGCAGGAAGCTTCTCGTAGCCACAAGCAGATATGGGCTTACATTCTTTGCTTCAGAACAAAGAAACAAAACTTAAACTGTGCCAGAGGTGAGAAAGTGAAACTTAAGGTTTAACGGCCGTAAAAGCGCCAAAGCATATCTTAGGGAAATAGGGAGGGGGGAGGAAACACAGGGTGCGTGCATGTTAGAGTGTAGGGAATAGGACGAACAGATTGTGAGTCTGTGGGCCAATTGGTCAACAGAGCCAGACTAGTAGGGTGGCCATAATATCTGCAGGCCAGCCAGGGACACCTTGAGGGGGGAATGAATGTGTGTGCGTGCGCGCGAAGCGTGCGCCACCGCAAACAGGAAGTGATGTCACTTCCGGTGATGTCACTTCCGGTGACATCGTGCCACCGCCGGAAACAGGAAGTGACATCACTTCCTGTGACATCGTTTCCCCCCCCCCGCGCCACCTGCCGGAAGCAGGAAGTGACATCACTTCCTGTGACATCATTGCCCCTAAATGCCACTGCTGGAAACATGAAGTGACATAATTAGGACACCTCATTTTCATATGCCACACACCCCGACATCACCAGAAGGTGTACTGAAATTATATCAGCTCAGCATCTACCTTAAAATGCTTCTCGAATTAGAACTGTCACCATCAAACCTTACTCCCATTGTAGTTTTTAAATTACTTTCTCCTCTGTGGCCACAGTGGCATGAGGAAGATTTCCATCTGTCTGCTTTATATATTTTGGTTATTTCCCCATTTTTTGTGGGGAAAAATATGAGAAAGTTTGTCGAACCTTAAGAGTCCAGCAAAATTCTCCCAGGGGGTTTGAACAATGGAGTCCAGAAGCAAGTATGTGGGGGAGGAGGGGTAAGAAAGAAAGAGCACTATAAAATTTAGAGGTTCCGGAGCTCTGCTCCTGTGAGCTCCTACCCCAAATGAGGCCTGCCCTTGGCTAACCTCAACCAGTCTGATATTAGGCAGAAGGGCATGAAGCTCAGATGGAAATCCTCGGGGTTTACTGCCGCCATTTGCTTATGGAGAGGGGGGGGGCGGGAGGATGCTGGTATCTGATTCAAATCTCTCCAGCATTCCAGCATTCGTTCCTGGAATGTGTAATTTTTTTGCTCAGCTATACAACATGACAGCAACATTAACCCCTTCCCCCAATCTGGATAAAAATATATATATACTGCAGGGTGGTATGGAAACAGTGGCAAACAACTCTCTTAACATGTAAAGAAATTCTTCAGACTGTTCCAGACATTTCCAGCATAAAGTCTACACTGTAAATACCTGCTGTGCATCACAGAATGTAACTTCGAACTAAGCCTGCCTTCTTCCACATAGTCATGTCTTAGGTTCAGCATCATGTTTACTTCATGGCCATGCCAGCGTCATGTGCTGTAAACTACCCTAACTGTCAGTGAGAAAGGCAGACTGCAAATGCAGTAGACAGACAGACAGATCCCAGGAATTAACATCCATCTTCAATAATACTTAGCATTTATATATAACATTGAAGTGATACATGGATTTAAATTAAAAAAGAATAATGAATATTTATATATTGAGGAAGTTTTCCACTTCACTAATGGCAATTTGATATTGTAGATTATGTTTCTCAGTCATTCAAGCTGTTGCCAGAAAACAGGAAATCACTAAAATTGACACCTTTTTTTGGCCAGTCTGCTGGAGTAGCCTGAATGCATTAACTGATTCTCTCATACAAATACAGATGTGTGGCATAATTTTTGTCTGTCTGAAATCATAAGTGCAATTGTATGGACACTACAGTGAAGTCAATGCAGCCTTGAACCAAGTAAAATGTTTTCAGGATCATCAGGGTGCCATTTAGTTACTTGCAATTCTGTACAGTGTAATGCAAAATCTGACCATGAGAAATAGCTCAGAATGAAGGTCATCAAGATAAAAGCATATTAACAAAAGTAAACCTCATATAATTGACTGGACTAATAAAGAATTGGGTTTTCACAGATAGATGCAAACAGCACTATTCAAAAACACATCATATTCAGCACAGTATATTATAATCTGAAACTAAACTAACTTTGTTGTCCCTGATTTAGGATCTCTCTCTGAGATCACACACAGACCAATTCCACACTAGATCTTTAATCCTATTTTAGCCCTGTCCCCAAACTGACATTCCTCACTAGCATCACAGAAACCAACTCTTATGATTCTATGATTTTTGTACAGAATGTCAGCTTGGGGACAGGGTTAAACCAGGATTAAAGGTCTAGTGCGGAATTGGTCAGTTCACACAGTAAAAATCCAGTTGGAAAGTGGACTGAAAGTGCATTATTTAGTGTGTGTGATTGCAGCCTGTGATTAAAACAATAGATCTCATCTTTTTTTTAAGTTGCCACAAGATAGTGCCAAACTTTAGGAAAAGCATGCCAAAAAGGTAAGAACCCAAACAAGAAAATGTTTATTGTGAAAAATTCTAAATCATTCTCTGCTGCCAATATTACACAAAAACTAAAAGTCCATCTTCCCAGAAGCACTTCAAGAATATTAAAACTGAATCAATTTAAATCCAAAGAAAGCCTTCCACAGAATACCCGAGCTACTCTCTCACAGCACAGCTGGCATCATGAGGCCTTTGATTTCACATTCTACTTTGCCTAACAGTTAGTAGTGACTCCACTCCCTCCGATTCTCCTTTTTATTGTATCTTCCTTTAAATCATTCCCTGTTTGTAACATCCTCCCACTCCCTTCCTCATCTTTCTATTGAGCATATATTTAACGGATATACACTTTGCTGCATCTTTTGAAGTAAGCACTGAATCACAAAAGCTTATGCTGGAATAAATTTTGCTAGCCTCCTGCTTTATAATGCATTCTGTTTAAATTAAAAGACCACTACATATTCTTTCAACAACAAATGTGAATCCAGTAAAAATAGCTACCTTGCCTATTTGTGAGCTTTTAGTTTTCTGCACTTTATAAAGCAAATAAAGTTCACAGTAATATTAATTACTAGAAGCAGAACATAAATGTACAAATAACACACAAAATACACTTCTTGCCCCAAGGAACAAAAAAGATCCTCAATTGAGTCCATCATCACTTTACAGGTATCATCCTATGCCATGGGACGCCCACTACACTGCTGTTTAATTTTTTAAAAAAGGAAGGAAAGGAGAGAGAATCCCCCCCCCCTTTAGGGTTGCCGAGTCCAATTCAAGAAATATCTGGGGACTTTAGGGGTGGAGCCAGGAGACTTTGGGGGTGGAGCCAGGAGACACTGGGGCGGAGCCAGAAGCAAGGGTGTAACAAGCATAATTGAACTTCAAGGGAGTTCTGGCCATCACATTTAAAGGGACCATACATCTTTTAAATCCCTTCCCTCCATAGGAAATAATGAAAGATAGGGACACCTTCTTTTGGGGCTCATAGAATTGGACCCCCTGGTCCAATCTTTATGAAACTTGGGGGGTATTTTGGGAAGAGGTACTGGATGCTATGCTGCAAATCTGGTGCCTTGACCTCAAAAAACAGCCCCCCCCAGAGCGCCAGATACCCACGGATCAATTTTCCATTATTTCCTATGAGAATAAGTCTCCATAGGGAATAACAGAGTTCCCTCCCCTCCCCCCCCATTTTCTCTCTCTCACTCAGACACATGCTTAACTGTCTCTGGCGCAGCCTTGGTGGTCTGAAGCAGTAGAACAAAGTAGGAGTCTCTGGTGCCTCCACAACCAGGTCTGGAAAGTACAGGGGTTATGCTGCTTTTTAAACACACACACTCACTTGTCGAAAGGAAAGCAAAACAAACAGAGGGGCTGCACTCTCTCACGACCTGCTGTTGGTAACCCTTCCCCATGAAGTACTTCCTGCTCCAATTTAAAGGCACACACACATTTTCAAACTACCTGTTGGCAGGTCCTGCCCAAGATCTAGCCGGCCAGCTGGCTGGGGAAAGCCTGTAAAGCTCAGGAATCCCCCGCTGGGACCTGGGGATTGGGAAGCCTAAGGGGAAGGGAAGGGGGAAAGAGAAGCTGCTGCAATGGGGCTGAGTGGGAGGTGAAGGAAAGGGGCGAGTTGAATCTGCTGCCATTGGGAATGGGTGGGAAGGGAAGGAAAGGGGCGAGTTGAAGCTGCTGCCATTGGGGCTGGGTGGGAAGGGAAGGAAAGGGGCGAGTTGAAGCTGCTGCCATGGGGGCTGGGTGGGAAGGGAAAGAAAGGGGCGAGTTGAATCTGCTGCCATGGGGGCTGGGTGGGAAGGGAAGGAAAGGGGCGAGTTGAATCTGCTGCCATTGGGGCTGGGTGGGAAGGGAAGGAAAGGGGCAAGTTGAAGCTGCTGCCATGGGGGCTGGGTGGGAAGGGAAGGAAAGGGGCGAGTTGAAGCTGCTGCCATGGGGGCTGGGTGGGAAGGGAAGGAAAGGGGCGAGTTGAAGCTGCTGCCATGGGGCTGGGTGGGAAGGGAAGGAAAGGGGCGAGTTGAAGCTGCTGCCATGGGGGCTGGGTGGGAAGGGAAGGAAAGGGGCGAGTTGAAGCTGCTGCCATGGGGCTGGGTGGGAAGGGAAGGAAAGGGGCGAGTTGAATCTGCTGCCATGGGGGCTGGGTGGGAAGGGAAGGAAAGGGGCGAGTTGAAGCTGCTGCCATGGGGCTGGGTGGGAAGGGAAGGAAAGGGGCGAGTTGAATCTGCTGCCATTGGGGCTGGGTGGGAAGGGAAGGAAAGGGGCGAGTTGAATCTGCTGCCATGGGGGCTGGGACAGAAGGGAAGGGGCAAGTTGAAGCTGCTGCCATCGGGGCTGGGTGGGAAGAGGTTTTCCCTCCCCCTCCCCTTCTCCTGGCACCTTTTCCTGGTTCTGCCCCAAAACGGAGCCCCCAAACACCCCAGTTTTCCCTCCTCCTCCCCTCCCCATCGTACCTTCTTCTCTCTCCTCTTCTTTCTCTGGTTAACTGCAGTCGGGCGGGAAGCCTGGAGGCGGAGCCTCCAGGGCAGGCAGCAGCCAGCAGGGCCCAATCTGGTGAGAGCCCTGGTGCCTGGCATGCCCTCCCTTGCCTTCCAGGTGCCCCTGTGATTGGCTGGGGGAGGCAGGCTGCCTTGTAATTGGCTTCATCATAAAAAAAAATGGAGAAAAAATGACGGACAGGGGCACTGGCCAATCCGGGACTCTGAATGAGTCCCGAGCTTGGCCAATCGGGACGCGGGATTCAGGAGGCGGGGTGGGACTTTCCTGGGAGGCCGGGACATTCTGGCCACCCTACAGACTAGGCAGTTCCAGGTGGGCTTAAATTGAACTGTGCTGCGACACAGACTTTGGAGATTTTGGGTGGGTTTACTTGCTTTGCAAACCACGCAATAAAACGCTTGCTCCTTTGACCCACATGTCCAGAACTCCTTTCTTCCTAATAGACTGGCCTTCTGGCCAGGGGTGGAATTAACGACTCCTGAGTGAGGGTCCTGGCACCGACTGGCGCCCTAGTCCTGGCCCACTGGCCCGTGTTTGGGACCAGAGGACGGTCATTTTCTCAGTGTTGTCTTGACACCTCACGGAGCCGAACTGTTCCAGTGGGTTGGAGAACCAGGCACGCGAGGGACAATGCTTGACGGAAAGAGACTGTCATCCCCGGTGAGTATTATTGGTCAAGTTAGACACAATGGGAAATAAGGCATCTAAGGGTTCCAAGGTCAAGGGGGACGCCCTGCTAGAAAGACCTAAGGGCAATAAAAGTGGGAATGGAAGAGGGACAAAGGTTGAGTTCCCTCGGGATTCTCCACTCGGACAGTTGTACCAAGAGTGGGAAAAATTCAAGGATTATGGAGTCTCTAAGGACATGGTAGTTAATAAATGCTTAAATGAGTAGCCACTCATTAGGGATTTGCCATGGGGCCACATTTGGCCTAAATATGTTACTAAGGATAGGGGAATAATAAGAGACATGGAACAGTATTGGCTCCATTTGGAGCCGAGACGTGAAGTTCCAGACAATCTACATTGTGTAGATGTGTGGTTGGCTTTTACGTCACAAAAGATTGTGATGGCTATGGGGAGGAAGGGAGAGACAGGGTCTGAAAATGAAAAAAAGGAAGAAGAGAAAAGGTGGGACCCCTTAGACCATCCCCCACCATATCACTTGCCTAATGCTCCGCCGGTGGAAGAAGGTGGTCAACCCCTTCCTGAGGGAGAACAGGGTTGACACCCTGTTCCTCATGAAGAAAGAGGGCGGGTTAATTTTGGAGAATTGAGAGACATAATTCAAAGAGATCAGGTGTGGGGGGACAAAAATAAGGAGGTAAGAAAAAAAGGTCAAGCCAGTGAAACAGAGTCAAAAGCGGAGCGAAAGAAGTTGCTAGATGAAAAGGCAAGAGAGGGTAGTGGAGAAGAGGAGATTAGTGAAGGGGTGGCAGGGGGGAGAATTGCTCCCCTCCGCCAGGTCCCAATGGGGAATGGGCGAGTAGGATTTGTGGACATTCCACTGGCCTCCACAGAACTACACACCATAAAAACTCAATTGCCCTCCTTGTATAAAAATCCTAAAATATTCAGGGACAAGCTAGATGGTTTCCTGGGTCCATCAGTTTATACACCCAGTGAACTGATGCATATTTGTAAACAACTGGTGGGGACGGAGGAGACATGACAGGCACTTTGGATTGCCTGAGCGGAGTGGTTAAAAGAAGGGAATGATAGGAATGAAGCAGGGTCCTTAGAAGTCGTCCCTGAAACCAACCCAGGAAATCTAGATTTTTAAACCCCAGAAGGTCGGACCTTTTGTGTCACTTATAGGGGACTCTTGCTAGGAGGGATTGTTAAAATGATACCCAAGGTCTTTAATCCACAAAAGGCTTTGGACACCCTCAGAAGAAGGAGGAAAGTCCCCTCAAGTACTTAACGAGGCTGAGAGAAGGGATGTCAGCCTTTACGGGGCTGGACCCTGACTCCGGGGAGGGAGAGGCAGTCCTGAAACTCCAATTCGTGTCAGGAAGTAATGAGGACATTAGAAAGAAGTTACAAAAGATAGATGGTTTAATGGAAAAGACTTTACAGGACTTGGTAGGGGAGGCACAGAAAGTTGTAGCAAGGAGGCAGGAGGTGGAGGAGAAGAAAAAGATTAAATTGATGGTTCAAATGGTAAAGGAAATGCAGGGACTGATAGTGGGAGGAGAAGACTGGATACCGGAGATGGTGGTAATCCCACCCCATCTTCGAGGCCACAGGGAAGGTACGGACCTTCCCTCCGGAGGCCCAGTAGGGGACGAGGCGACTGGCTGCAGGAAAGGGGAGGAGGACAGAGTTGGGGAGAATACCGACAGCCCCTCCCCAGGGACATGTGTAAGTCCTGCAAAATGAGGGGACATTGGAGCCGCGAATGTCCTAATCGCCGACAGGGCCAGGCCGAACTTCATCGGGTGGCCGCCATGTATGATAGAGGTAACAAAAACTAAGGGGGGGGTCAGGGCATTCTGCATTTTGGCCCCACTTCTGCAGAGCCCATGATAACCCTAAAAGTGGGGCAAAAAGGGCAGGAGGTTGATTTTTTGGTAGATTCAGGGACAACAAGGTCTTCCTTGGCACAGCTGCCCCCTGGGGTTCAAATTTCAAATTGTAAACTTTCAATAATTGGTGTGGAAGGAAATCAAAGAATGGCCCCACTCTGTACTCTGGTACTGGTAAGGGAAGGGGATAGGGCGGCCAGCTTCATGCACCAATTCTTGTGGTTACCTGAGGCAGGAATAAACCTGTTAGGGAGAGATTTGGCAGGAAAATTGGGAATATTGATTAAGTTTCAGGAAGATACATGCCTGGTGAGGATGAATAGACTCACAGAGGAAGATTCAGAACATATAATGCCTCAGGTGTGGGCTACCCCAGACAACCCAGGGAGACGATCAGTTTCACCTATGATTATCCAATTGAATGACCCAAGGCCAGTGTACAGAAAACAATACCCAGTGTCAAGGGAGCAGGAGGAAGGCTTGGCACCAGTGCTGGCAGATCTTTTGAGACAAGGTCTGATTGAGCCTTCCACCTCTCCTTATAACACGCCCATCCTACCTGTAAAGAAACCAAATGGGACCTATAGGATGGCGCAGGATCTAAGATAAATCAACAAAAGGGCAATCATCAGGACCCCACTGGTCCAAAACCCCTATGATATCTTAAAAGCCATACACCCAGAGGATTCCTGGTTTTCGGTGGTGGACATTAAAAATGCCTTCTTTTCTGTACCTCTGGCTGAAGAATCAAGGCCAATTTTTGCGTTCCAATGGCCACACCCTGAAACTGGAGTCCCGAGTAGATGGCAATGGACAGCTATACCACAGGGATACACTGAATCCCCAAGCATTTTTAGTGAGACCCTGGGTGTGTTACAGAAATGGGAAACCCCAGAGGGATGAGTGTTGGTTACTTATGTGGATGATCTTCTACTGGCAGGAAAAGAGGAACAGGATGTCAGGAAAGGAACTATCAGTCTGCTTAATTTCTTGGGAGAAGTGGGACTCAGAGTTAGCAAAGACAAGGTGCAATTCATGGAGCAAGAGGTGTCATATCTAGGGGTGGTTCTGAAAAAAGGATCCAAATGGGCTTCCGGTGTGAGAATCCAACAGAGCTGACGTCTCCTGAATAAGGGGAAGACTTAATTCTTTGTTCAGGGTAGTAAGAAGCCTTTATGGGCTTCCTGCCTGCATTTCTCAGACAGAGATTTGCCCAGGATTACGTACAAAAGACTTTGAGCCATGTAACCTCAGCTAATGATTGATCTCGGAGGGGGTCTTTCTGAAGCTTTGAGGTCCGGCGGAGAAAAGTGGCGTCGTTCAGCATCTACAAAGGATTAAGAGCCATTTAATTGGCATAAGCCTGTCAGGATCTCACTCTCTTTTGGGACTGATAAACTTCTGAGAAGCGACAAGACCGAAGTTTAAGAGGCACAGCCGTTAAGGTACTTTGATTACAATCTGTCAGGCGTGGGTTCATTGAAGATCACAAGAATGCAGACTTAGTGGTTTTAAAACAAAGTTGCATTTATTGGAAGCTTCAGCGTTACTCCAAGCAAGCAGGTAAATTGGAACTGATAGGGATTGTTTCAATCTATGGTTATTTATCCCCCTACTTCAAAGCATTCACATCTACTCTACAGTTCCCAAAACAAAAGGCTGCTTTTGCATATGAGACATTCCCAGCGTTTCCCCCCTTATCTTTTCCGTTGGTGGTTACATTGCCCAGAGGCGCTGGCCTTGGAGCCTCCGGGGAGGAGGTGAGAAGCTGGCACCTATGGTTGGCTTCAAAGACTCTTGGCAACCTTTGATAGTCCTGGGAAATGGCACTCTACTCTTCCCCCCTCCCTCCTAGTTAACCCCATTTCTGGTTAGCAAGAATCCCCCCATGCATTTATGATTATGGTTAGTAGCATTGCTTAATGGCATTATGAATGAACAGAGCCTGACATACTGCCCCCCCTAAGCCTTTGCTCGGGGTTTGTCTGGGTGCAGTAGGTAAAATTGCTTAAGCAGTTGCAGTGCATTTAGATCAGAGGCTTTGACCCATTCATCGCAGCTCGGTGGGAAGTACCGCCAACGCACCAAGTAGTAGAGCACCCCCCTCTGAAGCTTAGAGTCCAGGATCTCCTTGACTTCGTGGTGTTTCTGGCCTTTCACCAAAACGGGCTTGGGCTCCGGATCACGAGGGTGCCACCTCGACCCACCCGGATCTCGACACAAAAGGCTGCAATGGAAAATGGGGTGTACTTTACTAAACAATTTAGGCAGGTCCAACTCTACAGTCACTTGGTTGATCACTCTCTTTATTTTAAAGGGTCCCAGGAATTTATACGCCAGTTTCCGAGATGCCTGTGGCAGGGGCAAGTTTTTAGTTGACAGAAACACAGTCTCCCCGACTTTGAAGTCCCAGCTGGGGCTGTGCTTTTTGTCAAACTGCGCTTTGTAATCCCGTTTGGCTACTTCTAGGTTTTCCTGTATAACTTTCCAAGTCTTTTCCAGGGAGATCCATCATTGCTGACAGTCCATAGGTTTGGAGTCGCCCACCCCCCCTGGCAGCGATGGCTTCCTTCATAGCCATTGACCGCCTGGAACGGAGTCATTTTGGTCGAGCTATGAAGGCTATTGTTATATCCATATTCGGCAAATGGTAGCAATTCCACCCAATTGGACTGCTGGAAGTTTATGTAGCATCGTAGGTACTGTTCTAAAAGACCGTTCACTCGCTCGCTTTGGCCGTCTGTCTGCGGGTGGTAGGCGGAGCTCAGTCCCTGCTCCATCCCCACCAATTTGCAAAACTCCCGCCAGAAGTTGGCAAAGAACTGTGGCCCGCGGTCGCTAATCACCTTATCAGGGAATGAGTGGACCTGGACCACGTGCAGAAAAAAGAGATGCGCTAGTTCCTTTGCAGTGGGCAGCTTGTGGCACGGGACAAAATGGGCCTGCTTAGAGAAGGTGTCCACCAGCACTAGGATCACTGTCCACCCTTGGGATGGGGGTAGCTCCACAATAAAGTCCATTGACACTATCGACCAGGGTCTCCCTGCCGTGGGGAGGGGCTATAGCTGGCCAGGCACTTTACCTCCTCTCTTCTTAGCCATGAGGCAAGTGGGGCAGGTTTGCACAAAATCAGAAATGTCTTTTTTCATCTGGGGCCACTAGAACTGTCGGTTCACTAGGTGGAGGGACTTTACGTAGCCGAAGTGACCGGACAGTTTGTTTGTGTGGCAGTGCTGTAGCACCTCCAGCCGCAAGGTCTTGGGGACGTAAAGTTTCCCTTCTCGGTACCAGAATCCCCCATCGCCCTTCAGCAATCCATCCGGCCGCTCCTCCCCTTCTTTCTTGGCCTCAATTATTAGTCTATTCCCCCCCCCCCCCAGGGATCCGATTCCTGGGCTTTCGTTTTCGACTGGGTTTGTACTGCCCCCACCACGGCTCTCGGAGGGATCAGGGAATCTATTACCTCCTCTCGTTGGCTCTCATACTGCGGCAGCCGCGAGAGAGCATCAGCCAAAAAATGTTTCGCTCCGGGGATGTGCTGCAGCATGAAGTCAAATTTAGCGAAGAATCCCGCCCACCAGATTTGCTTTCCCGTCAGTTTGAGGCGCCCCGTGAGTGCTTCCAGATTTTTGTGATCAGTCCAGATTTCAAATGGCACTCGCGTCCCCTCCAACCAGGACCTCCATATTTTCAATGCAAAAGTCACTGCAAATGCTTCATTGTCCCACACCGACCAATTACGTTGCTCTTGGGAAAACTTTTTAGAGATATAGGCACAGGGTCGGAGTTGGCCCCCCTCGTCCTTCTGCATTAATATGGCTCCTACAGCCACGTCGGACGCGTCACATTGCACCATGAAGGGTTTGAGCTCATCCGGGTGCACCAGTACAGGTTCGCTCGTGAATAGTCCCTTAAGCGTGTCGAACACCTTTTGGCAGTCCTGGGACCAATTTAGTTTGGCTCCCGGCTTCTTTGCATCCAGCCCCTTCCCCTTCGTCTTAAGGAGGTTGGTAAGGGGAAGTGCTACCTTGGCGAACCCCTGAATGAACAATCTATAGAAATTTGTGAACCCGAGAAAGGATTGTAGCTGTCTACGTGTCCTCGGGGGTTCCCAATCTAGTACTGCCTGGATTTTGGCTGGATCCATGGCTAGGCCCTTGCCGGACACCCTGAAGCCTAGATAATCCAGTTCCTCCTTGTGGAACTCGCATTTGGACAGTTTGGCGTACAGTTTATTTTGGTACAGGGTGGTCAGGACCTTCCTCACTAGTTTTACGTGTGAGGGGAGGTCCTTAGAGTAAATAATGATGTCATCCAGGTACACCACCACCCCTTGTATAGGTACTCCCTGAGCTCGTCATTGATGAAGTTCATAAACATCCCTGGGGCTCCTTGTAGTCCGAACGGCATTACTAGGTATTCGAACTGGCCCATGGGAGTGTTGAACGCCGTCTTCCACTCATCCCCCTCCTTAATCCTCACTCAGAAGTAGGCATTGTGCAAGTCTAGCTTGGTGAAGATGGACCCCTCGGAGATAATGCTTAATAGGTCCTTAATCAAGGGGATCGGGTAGGCATTGGACATGGAAATGCCGTTTATACCATGAAAGTCAGTGCAAAGTCTAAGGCTCCCGTCCTTCTTCTTCCGGAAGAGGACTGGGGCGGCCTGAGGCCCCGCTTGAGGTTCTTGTCCAAAAACTTCCTCAGCTCTGCTTTCTCTGCCCACCCCATGGAGTACAATTTAGCTTTGGGGAGGGATTGGCCCAGGATTAGCTCGATGGCACAATCCGTGTCCCGATGGGGGGGCCGTTCGTCAGCCTCAATCTCGCTAAATGCCCCCCTTAAGTCTCGGTACTCACGGGGGATGCTTTGCACTTCCTCAACCGACACACACAGCCTCTCGTTCTTCGGCGGGGCTTTGGGGCCCCATTGCCCCCGCCAGAGATGAGATTTGCATTGCCTGTCGGTGAAGTCTATAGTCTGCTCCCCCCACTGGATGTCCAGTTGGTGGCGGGACAACCACCCTACTCCGAGGACCAGATCAAAGGACGAGGAGGGGGCAATCACGGATATCTCCAGGTCCCAATGGTCGTCGATCCCTACTGGGATCTTCTGGGTCTCTTCCACGAAGGGGTTGCCCTTCATTACTGTCCTGTCCATCTGTTCAAACTGGATTGGTCGGGGAAGGGGCTCCTGGGGCAATTCTAACATCTCTACCAGCGGGGTGTGATGATCTCTTGCGTGCACCCCGAGTCTATAAGGGCCCTGGCATGCACGAACCTTTTCAGCTTCACTTTTAACAAAGACAAAGGGACAAATAAAAGGGCGCCGGATATGCTCACCCTCAGTGGTGCCGAGACTTCAGTGACTTGCCTTCTGGCACCCATCAGTGCAGGTCGTTCCCGTTTCCCGCCGGCTCAATTTCCCAGGGGTCCTCCCCCAGGTCTTCCATCATTATAGAATCCTCATCTAGCACCATCGACAGGGTGGTGCTGCTTCGACTTGGGTCTTTAAGCCTGGTTGCCTTCTTGACCCCCCCCCCAAAAGATGAGGGGGTCCTCGTATTGGGACTACAGCACCTGCAGGAAGCCTCCCACGGTGTCTAACTCGGGCCCTTGGGTTTCGTACAGGCTCACGTACCACCTTTGGGCGGCCCCCCTCATCTTCGAGCCCAGGTAGTCTACTTGGCTGAACTCGTTGGGGAAGGTGTCCCCCCAGTAGCGCATGTAGCTGTGCGCCTGGATGATGAAGTATTCCACTCCTTCTGGGTTCCTGTCAAACGTTGCGTCCAGTTCGCGGGACTTCGCTCGCCTCCCTCCCTTGACCGGGGCGGCCGGACCCGCCAGTCTGGCCGGAGCTGCTGGGGCCACCGGGGCGGCCGGTGCCACCAGGGGAGCCGGCTGGCTGGTCGTTAGTTGCCTGGTCAGCCTCCCGATTCCCTCTGTCAGGGCCCGCTCAATCTGCATGTGGACCTCCTGCAACATCAGGGCTGAGTTCTCTTTCATTTCCCGCCTCAAGTCGTGGGCTAGGGCGGACATGTTCCCCCGCAGTGCTTCCATCGGTTCAGTGTCCCGGGGGTTCGTCCCCTCTTCCTCCTCCTCCGACTCCTGTCGCTGATCCTCCAATGTGGAGGACCACCCTCTGCGGTCCGAGCCCAGAGGTTACTCGCCACCGCTCCCTGGGTTCCCCCTCTGCCCAGGCCGGTTCAGGATCGCCTCGTGTCTGATCGCGGCCTCATCCATCAGGGTGGTGGACGTGCAGGGATACCACGCTTTCGGGGTGATGAAGAGCTGTTAAACGTGCCTCGTTCCCCCGGACTTGGCCGTTCGCCTTTCGGTGATGTGCCGTACCGGGGATCTCGGTATATTGATCGGTTTTGAAGGTTCTCGGTCGCCGGGTGCCTTTTCAGCCATCCGCTTCAAAGTTACCTGCGCTGATAAACCTTCTGTGGGATCAGTTCCAAAATGTCAGGCATGGGTTCATTGAAGATCACAAGAATGCAGACTTAGTGATTTTAAAACAAAGTTGCATTTATTGGAAGCTTCAGCGTTACTCCAAGCAAGCAGGTAAATTGGAACTGATAGGGATTGTTTCAATCTATGGTTATTTATCCCCCTACTTCAAAGCATTCACATCTACTCTACAGTTCCCAAAACAAAAGGCTGCTTTTGCATATGAGACATTCCCAGCGTTTCCCCCCTTATCTTTTCCGTTGGTGGTTACATTGCCCATAGGCACTGGCCTTGGAGCCTCCGAGGAGGAGGTGAGAAGCTGGCACCTAAGGTTGGCTTCAAAGACTCTTGGCAACCTTTGATAGTCCTGGGAAATGGCACTCTACTCTTCCCCCCTCCCTCCTAGTTAACCCCATTTCTGGTTAGCAAGAATCCCCCTATGCATTTATGATTATGGTTAGTAGCATTGCTTAATAGCATTATGAATGAACAGAGCCTGACACAATCTCTCGCTCCGTGACTTTTCTAAGCTAATCTAAATAACATTGGAAGGTGGGAAAATTTGAATAATAAAGAAAAATAGGGGCGGAAGAGAAAACTTGAAATTTGAACTCTGTTAAATTAAAGACTTTGATAGAATCTGGGAATGAAAAGAATTGTTTTGAATACCTGAGGTCACTGTTATGGCTCTGCACTTGCAATTAACATAACAAGCATTTAAAGACCGCAATATTTGGAGAACGTGAACTGGGCTCAGTGAACCAAGAAGTAAAAGCTGAAGGTGAGAGAAGCAAGAAGAAGGTCTTTGCTAGGAATTTTTAACCATAGAGAAATTGCGATCACCATTTTGAAGAAGGGAAAATTACCAAAAACTGTTAAAAATCAATATCTCAGCCCAGGAAGGTAGGAGAAGGACGAAATTAGTCTTATTTTAAACAGCAAGTTCTAAGCTACTGGACTTGGTGCTGGATTTAGAATTGGAGTCTTTGGATTTTTTGAAGGGTTTTTTTATGTCAGAAGAAAGACTAACTTGTGCAAGATCTCATTCTTTGGACAAAATGCAAAGTCAGTTTGATACCATGGAGGCCAGGATCATGAAGGGTGTGGAGAAGATGTTAGCAG
This sequence comes from Heteronotia binoei, assembly GCF_032191835.1. NCBI lineage: Eukaryota > Metazoa > Chordata > Lepidosauria > Squamata > Gekkonidae > Heteronotia > Heteronotia binoei. The sequence goes on from NC_083237.1 coordinate 33,684,684, forward strand.
CTTGCAAAAAAGAGCTTAAGAAGGACATTGGAGACCTTAAAAAAGAAGTTGAAGATTTTAAAAATGAGCTGGGTATGGTTACAAACAGAGTCAAGGATGTTGAAGAGAAAGTTGATGTGCATGCTTCCACCTTATTAAAACGTTAAGAGAAGGCAACAGTTCATGACTGCAGATTAATGGAAACTCAAGTGCGTCTGAGAGGAATACCTGAAGTGGAGGGAACTGATTTAATGGAATATATGGTGAAAATAATTGCTGACTATTTAGAGGAAGATCCTGAAAAGTCCAGAAACATGTTGGACAGTATCTATAGAGTTAATTCATTGTATGCAAAAGATAGAGGCTTACCAAGAGATATAGTTATAAAACTAAGGACAAAAGATATGGCAGGGAAAATTCTAAATAAAAGTTTTCAAAAGGCTCTGACAGTGGAAGGGAGCAGAATCAAAATAATGAAAGAGCTGCCAAGACAAGTGATAAATGGCAGGAAGAAATACAAGAGGTTAACAGAGAAGCTATGTGCAGAGGGAACGAGATATAGATGGATACTACCCGAAAGTTTGGGCTTTGACCAATGTGGAAGAAGGATTACAATAAGGAATGAGCAAGAGATGTGTAGGTTATTTGAAGAGAATAAAGACTTTGCGTCATAATAGATTACAAGTTATTATCTTGGAATATAAATGGACTAAATTCACCAAAAAAATGAAAAGCAACATTTCATTGGATTAAAAAACAAAAATGTAATATAATTTGTTTGCAGGAAGTTCATACACAACAAAAGGATTATAAATTTTTGTGGAACAAACAATTGGGGTTGGAATTTTTTTCATTGGCGGATCAAAAGAAAAGGGGTGTGGTCTTTTACATTAAAGAACAATTAGAACCAAAATTGATATTTAAAGATAAAGATGGAAGATATATAGCAGTGGCAGTGATGATGGATGCAAAGAAAACGTTGTTATTAGGACTATATGCACCTAATGGAGCAAAAGATGTTTTTTTTTAAGATATTAATCGACAGTTGGATGAAGTGTCCAATGACCAGATCTTGATGATGGGTGATTTCAATGGTACAATACAAAACAATATAGATAGGTCTGGCCAAAAGAGCAATAATAAAGAAGGGAGACTGCCAAAATCATTTTTTGAGTTGGTTAAACAAGAAAGCTTGGAGGATATTTGGAGAAAATTTAATCCTGAAGTAAGAGACTATACTTTCTTTTCAGCAAGACATAATACTTTTTCTAGAATAGATATGCTATGGGGCTCTAAAAGTTTGGGCCTCATAACTAGAAAAGTGGAGATTCTACCAAAGGTATGTGCAGATCATAATCCAATATTTTGGGCTACAAAATTGCAAAAGAAAACAAGAAGATGGAGAATAAATGAGGATTTGCTACAAGATAAGGATATTGTGACTTTTCTAGAAAAAGAAACTATAGCGTTTTTCCAAATAAATGACATTGATGATATAGAATTCCAGACGGTTTGGGATACTTACAAAGCAGTAATGAGAGGACTATTGATTACATTGAATAATAAAGATAAGAGGGCTAAAGAAAAGCAGATGTTGGACATACAAAATGAAATAAAGAAAAAAGAAGGGGAACTAAGAAAAAGACCAGGGAAAAAGAAATTAATAAGGGAAATCATTATATTACAAGCCCAAGTAAGACATTTGTTGAATAAAGAATTAGAATGGAATTTAAAAAGTTTGCAACAAAAATCGTTTGAAGGTGCGAATAAACCTGGGAAGTATTTAGCTTGGCAACTGAAGAAAAAGAAAGAAAATACAATTATTAATAAAATTGTGGCTAGCAGAAAAGAGATAGTAGACCAAGAAGGAATTAAAAGAGAATTTTTTAAATATTATCCAAATTTATTCAAAGGTGTGAAAATTAAAAAAGAAAAAATGGAAGAGTATTTACGAAATATTAAAATAGCACCCCTGACTGAGTATATGAAAAAGATTTTGAATGATCCAATAGAAAAAATTGAAATTGAAGCAGCAATAAATGTAATGAAAGTAGGTAAGGCTCCCGGGCTGGATGGATATACAACTAAATTTTATAAAACTCTCAAAGATGAGATAGTACCAAGATTGCAAAAATTGATGAACGTGAAAAAAGGATCCAAATGTATTTCCCCCTCCCATGTCCAAGGGTTAGTGGATTTGCCGCTCCCACTCACCCAAAAGGCGCTAAGGGGGTTATTGGGAGGGTTCAGCTATTGCAGACAATGGATAGAGGCTTTTTTCAGAAAAGGCGGCTCCTCTCTATGAGATGCTCAAAGAGGGGACACCCTACAATTTGCGGTGGAGCAGCGACGTCTCGGAAAGTCTTCTCCCGAGACAGGTCGAACAAAGGCTTTCGGGGAGCTCTTGGGTCCGTACAGACCTCCAGTTGAGGAGGCACGTACACAGAAGGGGCGAGGGAAGGTGCCAGAGGCTGAAATTTGCTCCTGAGTTACCTCCCTTCTTATCTTGTCCCGGAGCCAAGAGGCGCCTTCGAGCAGGTCAGCTCCAGCCACCGGAACACTGAGGTGATTGGTGGAAGGCGGCACCGGGGAAAAAATTTCTGACTTTCTTGTTTGTTTTCTTTTTTTTCGTGACTCTACTTATTTGGCAAACTTTCGGGAGACCCAGGTTTGAGTGGCTTCCGGTTTGTGGCGAACCGGGGGACCCCCTGCCCCCACCGGCTTCTTGTTGTGGAGAAGCGGAGCATCGGCATCTCGGAAAGTCTCCCAAGTCTGGACTCTGAACCCTGTCGAAAACGGGGGGAGTGGAGCTGTTTGCACAGTAGGCAGAGTCGAGTTAAGGGGCAGAGGCGGAGGAGGACCGGCTCAAAGTAAAAAATTTGGACTCAAGGTGTGGAGCGGCTCTTGATAAAATCTGTAAAGAATTTGAACTGAAGTGGCTGGGAAAGATCTCCGATGTTAATTAGTTCGGCTGCTCCCTCATGAGCCTCAGAGGAAGAGAGGACTGACGTGGAAGGAATAGGATAAGTGTGTGAAGAGGAAGGTGTTTTACAAGACGGAGGAGTGGGAGGTTTAGAGACTAAAGCAGAATAGCAGAGTGATGGTTTGAGGAAGTGATGATCTATTGAAGTGGTGGACTGTTGAAGAAATGAAGCTGTGACGTTGTGATTGTCTTGGAGCAAGTTGTGTTGAAAGGGTGAAGTGTGGAGGTGGAGGGAGAAGTTGTGTGCAGTTTTTCTGGGAAAAAATAAAAGTGTGTTTGGGGGGAGGAAAGAAAGAGGGGGGGCTATTCTAGGGTGTTCAGGGGGATTAACAGATACTTAAGGATATTTAAATTATAGAGGAAAATAAATGAGGTAATAAATAAGAATAAGAACAATTAAATATCTAAAATACCAAAAATGTCCCAGCAAGCTAAGTCTAAGTTTTCACCAGGGCAACCAAAATCAGTCAGCGCAACAATTTCCCAAGACACTCTTAAAGAAATTCAGCAAACTTTTTTAGAAGCCTTAAATCAGGTTCAAATGATATTGAGTAACCAGATGGAAGGACTAGCAAGTAAGTTAGAAGCTCTTGATAATAAGTTTAAAGACACAAAGAATGATATTGCAGAGGTGGTAAAAATTACGACATCTATAGAAGACAAACTCAGGCTAACAGAAGTCAGGGTGGGAGAAATCGAGACAAAACATGAAGAGTTTGATAGTAAAATGGCAAAATTAGAAATGGGGCAAGCTGACTATATTCTTAGATTCTTGAATATCCCAGAGGAAAAAAATGAGAATTTAGCAAAGGTAATGGCGGAGGCTTTGATGGAAATACTAAAGATGAAAAATGAGGAAATAGAAAAGGAATTTGATTTTATTCATAGGGTTAATTCACAATTTGCAAAAAAAAAATGATCTTCCTAGGGAAGTGCATGTAAAATTTGTTTGAAGGGGTATAAAAGAGAGTTTGGCGGGAAGTAAGAGAGCAACTACTCATGATTAAAGGGACCAGGATAAAAATTATGAGAGAAATCCCATGTTCAATAAGATATAAGAGAAAAGCATATATGAAACTGGCAGTGATGTTGCAAGAAAAGGGGATAATATATAGATGGTTAATTCCTGAGGGACTATTGTTTACATATGCAAGTATTAAATATAAGATCGATTCAATTGATAAAGCAGATGAATTCATAAGAAATCAAATTAGGAATTGGTCAAAGAAAACAGATAGAAGAAACTCTAAGGAGACACAGGTTAGAGAGAGCCAGAGTGGACCAACAGATTTGGTGGATTTGTCATATTTAAATGAACAAGAGGAGGGAGAGGTTGTACAAGAAGAGGAGCCAACTCAAAGAGAAACAAGGTTACAGAAAAAAAAGAAAATAAACAAGGTGAACGTAAAGAATTTTAAAACTTAAAAATGACAAATCGAATGAAAATATTATTAAATGTTAACGGTTTAAATTCTCCACAGAAAAGAAAACGAGTGTTTCTTCAGTTAAAAAAATTAAATGTGGACATTATCTGCTTGCAGGAGACACATATAAAAAGAAAATATGAATTTTTATTGTTTAATAAGAAATTAGGTAAGGCGTTAATTATGTCGGAGACAGAGAAGAAAAAAAGAGGATTAGTTACATATATCAAGGAAGATATGCAAGCTAGATTAATTTTTCAAGCTAAAGATGCTAGATTCCAAGGAATTGAAATAATAAAATATCAACAAACCATTTTACTAGTCAATATATATGCGCCCAATGACAAACAGGGGAAATTTTATAAGGAGTTATATCATGAGGTGAGCTCCTGTAATTATGAGATTTTTTATTATTCATCCTCGACCCATCCATTTGTTCAAATGGGATTGGCCGCTGTAGTGGTTCCTTACTCAACTCTAGCATTTTCACTAACCTAGGGGTTATGATCTCCCGGGTGACCCGGAGTCTATAAGGGCCCTGGCATGCACAAATCTCTTCAGTTTCACATTTAACAAAGTCAATGGGACAAACATCAATTCCCCCGAGATTCTCACCCTCAGTGGTACCGCTTTCTCCACGACCTGCCGCCGGGCACCCGTTAGTGCAGGTCATCCCCGTTTTCCGTAGGCTCGGGCTCCCATGGGTCCTCCCCCAGCTCCTCCAACATTATAGAATACTCGTCAAGCACCATCGACAGGGCGGTGCTGCTCCGACCCGATTCCTTCAGCTTGGCTGGTTTCTTAGGCCCCGAGGGTGCTGCTTTTGGGGCTGGAGTGGCGGTCCGGGTTCTCTCCGGGCAGTTCGCAGCCAGGTGATTTGGGTCACCGCACTGGTAGCATTTGCGAGTGGCGGGGAAGGTTCTGGCAGTGCTCCCTCCCACCGGCGCCCTCCTCATCTCGGTCTTCGGTGTGATCTTTGACCCGTGGCTAGCTCGGCCCCCCTGGTGTTGTTGACGCTGGCGGGCTACTGTCTTCATGATGGTCTTGACCTCTCCCGCTAACTGGATCCACCCGACCAGGGTTGCCAGCCGCGCCTGTCCTAGGGCCCAATCCAGTAGCTTGGCGTCCAGCCCTTGCCGATACGCCAGAATCTTCATCGCTTCATTCCACCCCCGTATTTTGGCGCAGTGTGTGCGGAACTCAGTCGTGTACTCCCGGATTGACTTGCTCCCCTGTCGGAGGTTCTGCAGGGTGGCGATGGCCTGGGTCTCTTGCAGCGGATCCTCGAATTGGGAAAGCAGCGCTTGCAGAAAACTTGCCACTGTGGCTACTTCGGGCCCTCGGGTCTCGTGCAGGCCCATGTACCACCGTTGGGCTTCCCCCCACATCTTTGACCCCAGATAGTCCACGCGGCTGCGCTCGTCGGGGAAGGTGTCCCCCCAATAGTGCATGTAGCTGTTGGCCTGGATGATGAAGTACTCTACCCCCTCCGGGCTCCCGTCAAAGATCGCGTCCAGCTCGCGAGTTTTCACTCTCCTTCCCGGCGCTGCTGGGCCCGCGGGGCCTGCTGGGACGGTAGGGGCCGCCAGTGCCGCCAGTTGAGCGGGAACTTGTGGTTGCACCCAGGGCAGTCCCCCGGGGGCCCAAGTCAGGGCACGGTCTATCTGCTTCTGCATCTCTTGCACCATCAGCGATAGGTTTGCCTTCATCTCGCTCATCAGGTCGCGATTCATAGCCGCCAGCTCTCGCCTTAGGTCTTCTACCTGATCGCGTTTTGGGGAGAAGGGGACTTCACCTTGTCCTCCTTCTCTGATTTGGACTCTGACAGCACATTGTCTGGTTTCGGGGGGCCCTTTCCGTCCTCTTCCCCAAGGGGGATGCTCCTCGGCTCCCCGGGTTCCCTTTCTCCCCCGGCCGGCTGAAGATGTTCACGTGCCGGAGAGCTGCCTCGTCCATCAGGGTAGTAGAGGTGTGGGGGTGCCATGCCGTCGGGGTGATGAACAACTCTTGCCTCACCTGCTGCGGTTTCCGGGGCTCGAGGATGTGCCACGCCGGCATCCCGGGTATATCAATGGGCTCTGAAGGCTCTAGGTCGTCGGGTGCTTTTGCAGCCATCCGCTACAAAGTAACGTGCGCTGATAAGCTCTTGTAGGGATCAGTTCCAAAATGTCAGCAAAGGGTTCATTGAAGTTTCAAAATGATCAGACTCATCTTTGTTGAAAAACTAAGTTGCCTTTATTGATAACTACAACGTTACTCTAAGCATGGATGCATTGAAGCTGATAACAAATGGTTCGAGCCATTGGCATTTATGAATACACTTCAAAGGATTTGTGCTTTAAACTATTTCCCATAATAAAACTACAGACTGACCCTGCAAGTAACACTTTCACATGCCCGCTTATCTCTTACAGTTGTTGGTTACATCCCCCTTCCGGTGATGTCCTTGCTCTGCTCAGGAGGCGCCTGGGAAGCTAGCTGCATACTCCGCAGGTCCTTGAGTGCTGCTGTGAGGGCAGAACCAATTGCCCTGACCAGAACACTTGAATTAGCAGCTGAAGCCATATGGTTTGACCCCCTATGCCTAAAAAGCCCTGTCTAATAAGAAGAATGATTTACATGGCAGAAGCAAAAGAGCAAAAAGATTTTAAAAGTGCCTGCTAGATGTTTCTGAAATAATCCTTTAAGATTGCGAAAGTAGGAGAAGAGAAGCCTAAGGCAGCAAAAAGAGGAAGTTATTATTTGACCAAGTGGCTTGCCGCAAGCTGCTGAAAAGAGCAACTAGAAGCTTGCTGGAATAAGCATTGAGTCAGCTGTGGTAGATTGTATGCTGATGTGTGTCCTGTGCCAGAAAAATCCAAGACAGAGCCCAAATTAGCCTTTAGAGTGCAGCATGTGGAAAACTACCCTGTTTGAGTTTATGGTAGTGATTTACTGAACTGCTTAGATCACTGAGCACTCATTAGCCTCTGTGTGCTTATTTAAATTGAGAAAGGGGTTTTTTCCCATTAGAATCCTGAAAGCCTCTGAGATTTTAGCTTTAGAAGAAGGAGAAAAGGCTTGATGGTCCCTAGGGAGAATTAAGTAGTAAAGATGTGTCAGAGGATTACTTTGAAGTGACCTGATGCATTGCCCAGTGCCTTAGTCATACTGAGATGCCTAGCCAAAGAAAAGGTTGGAAATTAAGTTCCTTAAGAGATTACTTATGTGTAATGAGAAGTACGGGGAACCCAGCCCCAGGTGCAGCGTGCATCATTTCTCTTAACAACTGTGATTTCAGGGGATTCGGTTGTTGGAAGAGATGATGTATGCTGTATTTTCCCTCTCCAGATGCACTGTCTTATGTGTAAGATTCCAACCTGGACTCATTTTAAATAAGTTTTCCCAGGTATAGTTTGTTCCTGGGCCTAAAGCTTTCCTGGCGACCGACCTCTGGACCCTGGCTTACCGGCATGGCAGGGTTCACAGACAACTCCTCTGGGCCCCACTTACCGGCAACGGTGGGGTTCACAGCAACTCAGACGACCCCTAGCTGCCATCACGTTGACTCACAAGCTCTACGCTCGGGACAAGAGGCCATCAACGGGGCAACTAGCTGGCCAAGCTGAAGACCTATAATGAGCTTAGCTAATGTTGTACAATTCTTGTTCTCTGCTTATGTGTAAGCAAATACTGGGACCACATTTAAGTTGAAGTTAAGAGTTTGGAAAGCAGGATTTACTGTAAATATTGTTCCAAATTTAAATCGTTGGGATTGTGGTTAGAGATTAAAGCAAAGGAAGGTTGCAGAAATATATTGAGGGTCAGGCAAAACCGTGATAAGTAAGGTTTGCCTGAAAGGGGAAAATGTGGCAGGAGGCCAGGATAAATGAATTGATAATCTATAATCAATGCATGAAGCAGAAACGCAGACTTTGATAGAGCAAGCGCAGATGGCTTTTTGTGTAAAGCAATGAGCTTTGGCAGGAAAGAGGAACTAAACCTAGCAAGAGGAACTAAACAGATTACTTGCATCATATCTAACCACATATCTAACCACCGTTGTTTACTGCCAAGGAAACAGGCCCATGCTGTCCACGAGGCAGGCTCATGGAAAGTCCCTGCTCTTGCTTACAGGAAGACCTTATATGGTTTAAGCTACTATTCTGTGCTTTCTGTGTTTCCTGTACTGTCTGATGCTTCCCTACTGTCACACCAACACTTCTATGTAATACCCCCCTTGGAAGGATATCCAAATAGGGGACAGATAAACTATCATAGCTGAGTATAGTGAATAAAATCAAGAAGTTCCTTTGCTTGAACTGATGGTAAGAGTCATGAACCATATCAAGAAGTAGAACATATCATATGACATATGTATGATGGGGATGGTAAAGAGGGTGACGTGGAAGTGGTATATGTGAGTAGTATATATTTTTAGAATGGTATAAAAGCAATGAGTCTCTTAGAATGATATAAAAGCTGTGAACGCCTTGCAACCTTTGCTCAGACTTTTTGGGTCTGCAGCCCGTGTACAGGGCCCATGTACACGTTAAATAAAGAAAGCTGTTTTCCTGATTTCGCCTCTGCTGCCTCTGCGATGGATCCCACCGAAATTGGTAACGTATAAATAGGGTTTTCCCGCTACATAACCAATCTAAACATCATCACAAGTCCACTTTCAGCAATAATATACAAAACATCTTAAGACGGCAACGAAGAGAGGAGGCAACTGCTGATTTGGCTCTAGTGGCACTCGAGACCTGGTAAAAGACATAGGTGCCACTGATGAACCAGATAGGAGCAGTGACCACAGTGCTACTGATGTAAATGGAAATGTGTGTAAATTGAAAGTTACCCCAAAAGTCACAACTTATTCTGAATTAGACTCTAGGTCCATCAAATCAGTCCTATCTACTAAGACTGGCAACAGTTTCCTGGTTATTAGGTGAAGTCTTTAACACCACCTATTACCAGATAACTGGAAATGACAGGGATTGAATTTAGGATCACTGACCAGTATTATGCCAAGCTGATACTCAATAATAGCTGCAGCCCCTCTCCAGAGCCAAGACAGGCACATTTGATTTCAGAAAGTGTTACAAAACCAAGAGAAATATTCAAAAGGATGTTGTAAGGGGTTAAATGTCATCAGGATGCTTGAAAGTTATAATGGCTCATGGTTAATTAGCAAAGTCATAAAAGAAAAAACAGCTAGAGTTTTAAATATGAAAGTGCTCAAACAAGGAAAAAGAATCAGCACAGGTCTTGTAAAGTAAATGTAAAGTGGAAAGTCAAGTGGAATGAGAATTTCAGAAGTGTAAATACAAAAAGTAGGGTTTTATCAAATACCTCTCCAACACTAAATAATTCCTCCCTTGGTAGTATAGGAAACTAAACAGAGAGACAATTATTTTAATATGTATATACCTTTCCCCTTTTTTTAGATATGAATGTCTGTGTGAAATGTTCAGAAGACAGTTATCCCAACAAAGAGCAAAATGAATGCATTCCCAAGGTCATAAGCTATCTCTCCTACAAAGAACCATTGGACACTGTTTTAACTATGTTGGCTATTTCATTCTCTCTGGTCACAATTTTTGTGCTTGGAACCTTTATAAAGTATCAGGACACTCCCGTTGCAAAAGCCAACAATCTGAACCTCACCTACGTTCTACTCATCTCTCTCCTGTTTTGTTTCCTCTGCTCCTTACTCTTTATTGGAAAGCCTAGAAAGGTGACTTGCATTCTTCAACAAACAGCTTTTGGCATCATCTTCTCTGTGGCCCTTTCCGGTATGTTGGCCAAAACAATCACTGTGGTTCTGGCTTTCATGGCTACCAAGCCAGGATATAGGATGAGGAAATGGGTGAGGGAAATAATAGCAAATTTTGTCATCCTTTCCTGCTCTTTTATTCAATCAGGTATTTGTGCTCTTTGGTTAAGTGCTTCCCCTCCATTCCCAGATACAGACAAGCACTCAGTCAATGGGCAGATCATACTGGAAAGTAATGAGGGCTCAGTCACCATGTTTTACATTGTCCTGAGCTATATGGGAATCCTGGCCGTTGTCAGCTTCACAGTGGCTTTCATGGCCAAGGAAGTTACCTGACAGTTTCAATAAAGCTAAGTTTATCACCTTCAGCATGCTAGTCTTTTGCAGTGTTTGGTTATCTTTTGTTCCAACTTACTTGAGTATCAAAGGGAAAGACATGGTGACTGTGGAGACCTTCTCCATCTTAGCCTCTGGGCTGGTTTACTGGGGTGTATATTTTCTCCTAAATGCTATATCATTATGCTGAGGCCTGAACTGAACAATAGGGAACAGCTGCTGAGGAGAAGTAAATAAATGATACACATTTGCCCATGCAGGTTTCCTTAAAATGTCAGAAAAAGAAACAACTCAAGAGTGTAAGAACATAAGAAGAGCCCTGCTGGATCAAACCAGTGGTCCATCTGGTCCAGCATCCTGTTTTGTACAACAACCATCTGTTGGCCTGAAGACCCAATGAATACATTTTCTGCTGGTGAAAATTAGAAGAAAGGTCCCCTTTGGCCAACTAAAAGAGGCTATACCAGTGATCATAGGGCCTGCATGAACAAACGTTAAATGAGAAGCATAAAAAAAGTTATGTTTATATATACCATGTTGTCCTAATCTATTCAGATTCATTGAGTTTTCCTTTTTTTAGCACAGGAGTTGAATGTTAAAATACTCATCATCATAGCATTAGCCTGGTGGGACCTAAAGTTGCAAAGATCTATGTTGAAATGTGTATTAAGTCATCAGCCTAAAGATATGGTTTAAATCAAATCAACAGCTTTGGTTCCTCTCTACTTACCTGATCCAACTTGTGTTTTTTTCTCCAATTCTCAAAAGCATCTTCCTTAGAAATAATTCTCAAAGGTCCAGCAAGAACCATTACTTTTGGGTAACCAGATGCTCAAAAGTAGTCTGGAATATACTTTGTCAAAAAGTGGGTTATTATATGAGATGGCACAACAGAGAGCAAACTGGTTCAGCTCTCCAGATACAACAGCCACATTAACATATCATCAAAGAAATGTCATAGTAGATACAGGTAGAAAGTAGATACAAAAGCTTCCAGTGCAGAGCTGGTTAATGGCAAAAAAAAAAAATCTTCTGACACCTTTTTCTGACTCATGGTGGCTTCTTGTGTAACAGATTGTGTTGACAATGGGAGACAAAAGCAATTTGAATATTGTTGTCCATAAGACTTCAATCACATGTGAGCCTCTCTCATGCTATTTAGGTGATTAAGCAAAAAGTGGCAGTTATTATAGATAGGAGCTTTCTCTCTCATGTAGAAATTAAAAATCAAATGAAGCTGGAATTGCTTTAAGCATCATTTGGGAAAATGCCACCAGGACGCAGCTGAGAGCTAGCATCATGTGAATTATAATCCCACTTCATTTATGACCTAACTATGTGGATGTAGGCAAGCCACAAACCACTGTTTAATTTACAGTAGTATAAAACAGCCTCCCACTCTACTGCATACACATTAAGAACACCAGAACATAACAAGAACCCTAATGGATCAGACCAGTGGTCCATCTAGTCCAGTATCCTGTTTCAAACAGCAGCCAATAATTTGCCCTGGAGATCCAAACAAAAAAAAATTCTGGTGGTGAACAATAGAAAAAAGGTCTCTGTTGGCCATTCAAAAGAGACTATGGGACCTGCAGGAATAATAGCTATGTTAAATGGGAACTGTAGAAAATGGAAATTGGAATATATTGAATGAAAAAGTTGGCTGGATATAAACCTATGCCTTCAGCATTTCTGTATTGCATCCTTCCATCATGGCAGTTACCTGATAAATGAACTCATCCCATCTTATTGTCACAATTTGATGTGAGGTTAAGTTTAAGGCAAAAAAAATTCCACATCTGGTACAAGGTTTAACATTGAAAACATTCCATGCCCATCCCATTTACTCAAACGTTCTTGTCACATTTAATGGCCCATCTAAATGCAATTCTGTATTCCAGCACAACCTTAACCAACCATGGTATGCCAGTTACGCGGTCTGGGACCAACATACCTGAGGGACCGCCTTTCCCCATATACGCCCCAGAGGTCGTTGCGATCGACTACGCAACACCTCCAGACCACCCTAAGGACGTTCGACTTGCCTCAACCAGGGCCAGGGCCTTTTCAGCCATTTTGTAGGGCCTGCAAGATGGATCTGTTCCACAGGGCCTATGGTTGAGGCAGCGGGCGTCCTATTATTCCATCATTTGGCCTCCCTTGTGGTGACATCATGCTTTATTACAGTGCTATCCTATTGTTATTACCATCATTTAAGGTGGGCTGATTATTGATATGCTGTGTCCTGTCTGCCGGTGGTGCGTTTTATTTATTGTTTTTACATTTAATTTTAATTTGGTGTTTTAACTTTGCTATGTAGGTTTTTATTGTTATTTTTATATGTTGTGATCCACCTTGAGCACGTTTTCAGGAAAAGGCGGAAACCTACTAAATAGATAAATAAACCATGTGCCCCTCTGTTCTTTATCTGAGAGAATTTTTCACATATTCCCCATAATACTTTAAAAACTCTCAATATACTTCCAAATAACCCAACTGCATTGCTTATTTAGTTTCTCTCCTCCCCCCCACCCCCGGTTCCCGCCACAAATACATACAGCAGATTTTAGAGTATGTTGAACTTAGCCATTTTCAGGCAAGAAAAAAGGGGTATAAAACCAGATGGTTTGGAGAGGAAAAGACACAGCTATGCAGAGGTAAGGTAACTGGGGACAGGAGCCATCTTCAGAGAAAGCAAAAAAAAAAAAGGCTATTATTAGGAGAAAAGATTGGTACTAGAAACAATAGGAGCCATCCAAACAGGAGGGTGAAAAACAGCTGAAGAAGAGCAAAAAGTGAGTGCAGACGCACAAGGGAGGAAGAGGCAGTTCAATCCCAAATCCTGGGACCTGATGCTGTGTCCCAAGAAGATATTGCTGTCATTTTTGTAGTCAGCCACATAGGACCAATGACTGAGTTAAGATGAACACAAATGATTATTTCTGTGCAGCTATCAGAGGGTGACTTTCATCAATCTATTTGGGGCCGCTAAATGCAAGTCCACTGCAATAGTTACCTAAAAATACAATGAAGCAGAAGTGGCATCTTCATTTGGCATCAACAGTCTTCCTGCAATGGGAAAATCCTGTTATTCCTTTTTTCAAGTCAAAAAGCAAAGTAACTGTCCCAGAAAACAACTGTACTAGTATCAGACAGTGCATACAAAATGGAGCTTTAGAAAAAGGGCTGAGTAGCCTAACTGTAACACTTATTGATGTGGAGAGCTGGATGCAAGGTAAAGAAACTGATAAAAAACCCCATTCTGTGGCCTTGTCCACTTTCTGGAAACATGGGATGGATGCTATTTTGAGAACAGAACTCAGGAGAACCACAGGTGTCAGGTCAAGGAGCTACACGGAGCTACATGCCACTTTATTCACATATTTTTCAAAGCAAAAGAATGGGATTTCAGGGGAATAAACTTTCTAGTAACTTTGGAACAGTAGAGGTCAGTCCACTGGGATGGGATTATCTCCACCATCATTTGCCAAAATTAATTCCCCATTAGATTTTCACATACTAATTAGACCACAACACCCATGCTTGAAAGATGCTGTCAAAACCCAACATGATATTCAGAGCAAACTAGGGATATGTAGGGCTCTGTAAATCGTTTGTGTGTATCCATGTACCCTTTATCTTTTAGGCTCTTTCATTGTACTCACTTTTTCCATAATTTAAAAGTACATAGCTTAAATAACTCTGCACCAGGTCTCTTCTCTGTTCCAAGATTCAGCTACCTAGATGACATAATAAGAAAAATTGTATCTCATAAAGTAGGAATTATTTCACACACACATATACAATATATGTGTTAATATATATAAGACTCTTCTCATTGGCCATGAACCTATATCCTCAACTGCTGCTAGTCTAATTGCTAATCAACATGTTTTTAAAAGTTTGAGAATTTCCACTTTTTATGCAAGGCAAACCTTTTGGACCCGTCTACCTGCATGATTGTCTTTTAAAATAAATCTGTAGAGGGACTCTGAATAATAGTCCATTAATCTGCAGAAAAGAAAATAAGAAAATCTGAGAGACAGGGCAAAAAAAAAATCTTGTGGAACCTGGCTATTTTTCCTGCAGCAGATTCATGTGGTTACCAGTGGGGAGGGACGGTGGCTCAGTGGTAGAGCATCTGCTTGGGAAGCAGAAGGTCCCAGGTTCAATCCCTGGCATCTCCAAAAAAGGGTCCAGGCAAATAGGTGTGAAAAACCTCAGCTTGAGACCCTGGAGAGCCGCTGCCAGTCTGAGAAGACAATACTGACTTTGATGGACCAAGGGTCTGATTCAGTATAAGGCAGCTTCATATGTTCACTCTGAAGTTATTTGCATGAGGGATAACAAAAGAAGCCATTGGTAACTATAAGACAGTGGTGCAGAGATACATCTTTATAAGTAATAAACCAACAGCACATTCATCTGCCATTCAAGCGAGGCTGTAAAAAAATGGCACTGCTCAGATAACCCTGCAGATGGAATTCAGAAGATGTGCATCTTCATGGCAAGTTCCATTAACTGAGTGGTGCTAATAGTGGTGTTGCTGCTTGTAGTGCAATTTCAAATTGTTTGCAAGCAGCTATTAATTGATTGTACCATCTATGATGACCTCCTTCCTATTTCTCATGGATTTTATCAGCCCGGTGACTTTTCCATTGGTGAGATGGTCAGTCACATCTTCTTGTTTCAAGATGCTCCCTCTTTCAAGATGCAGCCCACACTGAACTTGACTGGTGACTTCCTGTAAGGAATAATTTTATTCTTTCTGTGATGTCCAGATCATAATAAAGGAGACCTTTACATAATAAAGGAGATCTTACAGCAATAGAGTCCTCCAGCAAGACTTTCAGTAGTAAATCCATAGTCTTGTTTTCCCTCAACACATCGGTGAATATTGTGTGATCATTGTGTTATAGTAATTTGTTTCCTAATTGGAGTCTTTTGACTGCACAGGAAAACCTGGTTGCAATTTACTGCTATTGTGCTTCATATTTGGGCATAATTTTGCCACACTAACTTCTGTTTGAAGTGCAGAAATAAAAAAGTGAAGTTTTTTTCCAGCATCAAGAAAAAGGATATTCACTTCTCTTCTAGGAAAGGGTACAAATGCGTGTTCACTTATTTTGCTTAACCAGACTATAATTCTCATTGCAGTTCATATCCAAAGAACTACCAGAATGTTTTGGCTTTGGCATTTTCTGTAAAAGAGATCAACGAGGATAATCAAATCCTACCAAATATCACTTCGGGTTTTCACATCCTCCTCAATGGTTATGATCTTGGAAGTATAACCTATAAGGCCACTCTGGATCTAATTTCCACAAAGCACAAGTTTGTCCCCAGTTTTAAGTGTGATACCCAGAAAAATCTTATTGCTGTCATTGGAGCTCGTATCTCTGAAACTTCTGCCCATATGGCTACCATCTTAGCCAGCTACAAGATACCACAGGTAGCCCAAAGGCATGAGAGTGTGGAGATTTCAATACTGAAGCGTATAGTTTAATGTTGTCTTTGAGCTTGCATTAAAAATGCCTATATGTTTCATTTCAGTTCACATATGGATCATTTTAATCAGAACAGGGTGACAGAATACTGTTTCCTTACATGTAAAAGATGGTCCCAAATGACACCTT
Source organism: Heteronotia binoei (assembly GCF_032191835.1). Classification (NCBI taxonomy): domain Eukaryota; kingdom Metazoa; phylum Chordata; class Lepidosauria; order Squamata; family Gekkonidae; genus Heteronotia; species Heteronotia binoei. Next base: position 33,700,800 of record NC_083237.1, read on the forward strand.
TCAGTACATGGGTATTGTCCACCACTTTAAGTGGACATGGATTGGACTCTTCGCTGTGGATGATGACAATGGAGATACATTTTTGAAGACAGTGATATCCCTGTTTTCCCAGTATAGAATCTGCCATGACTTCACATTGAGAACCCCAAAAAGGACTGATATGGAACATTTGCTAGCCCTATTTTCTGAAACATTTGATAAATATCTAGAATACAGAGATAGCAAAGCAAACGTATATGCCTATGGACAGCCTACATTAATGCATGCCTTGAGAATGTTAATGTTTATAGTAGAAGGATATTCATCACTTCCTTTTGGTAAAGTGTGGATTACTACATCTCAATGGATTTTTCAGTCAGTATCCCTTCAAAGGATCTGGGATACACAAATCTACCATGGTGCTATTTCCTTCACCATTCATTCTAATCAGCCACCAGGCTTTCAAAAGTTCCTTCAGATAGTAAAACCTTCTTAGGCAAAAGGTGATGGTTTTGTCCAAGAGTTCTGGAAGCAGGCATTTGACTGTTCCTTTAAAACTTCTGATGATCGTAAGAAAAGCAAGAAACCCTGTTTCAGCCTTTTTGCAAATAGGTCATTGTAATAGATCTTATAATTGGAAGTTTAATCCATGGTTAGTGGCCGATGAAGAAAGTAAGTGTAATATTAAAAATGCAATGGAAAGATATTTTGAGGAGAATAGGAAATCAGATACTTCATTAACAATAATATGGGAAGCAATGAAAGCCACTATTAGAGGTGTGTGTATATAGAATTTGGTGAGAGTGAAGAAAGGTAAAGATAGGAAGATTAAAGAAGTAGAAGAAGAAGTTAGAGTATTGGAGGAGAAATTTAGGAAATCTAAGAAGAAGGAGGATAAAGAACAAGTAGTTAGGAAAAGGGAAGAGTTGAATGTATTGGATGTCATCTCACAGAGGTCTGAGAGGAGCAGAGCAGCTCTGATAGCTGAGACAGCTGGAGAAATTGCTGAGAATTTCTGAGTTTTGAAGGACTTCATTCTAAGGTTTGTGGGGCTGCCTAAAATTCTAAGGTGTGATAGCTGGGGAACTGCTTTTTGTTTGGTTGACTGCTCTTTGTTTGGTTGACTGGCCTAAGGGTGAAAGAGATTGAGAGTGATTGCTGCTGATTGCTGAGGAGTGCCTCTGCTCCACCTCTTTGCATTTTAAGCTGCGCCTTGCCAAAGGCGCGAGCCGAAGGGCGAGAGCTAAAGGGCTCTTCGCCTGGGTGCTCTTTAAGGACCAGGAACCCAGATCCCTGATTTCCTTGTTCTCCAAATAAGGTAAGTTCCCAATAAGGTAAGTTGAGGTAAGGTAAGTTGACCCTCCAGAAGGGGAGCCACTTAAACAAACAGCATTTAAAGAGGACTGTATATTTTAATATATATATATATCATGAAGATAGAATGCCAGCAGGGGGTTGGGGGCTTTCCAGTGTTTTGCACTGAGTGTCACATGTATGACTATCTGCCCAAAGGACAGAAGTCTTGGGTGTGTGCTCGATGCAAGGAGCTCCTGGTCCTCAGGGAACGAATTCGTACCCTTGAGGCCGAGGTGACTTCCCTGGAGAAGCAGAGACGGTCAGTTAGGCACTTGGGGAAGACTCTCGGGGGCGTATTAGATGAGCCCCACTCTGAACGTAGCAGCCCCGTTGCTGCCAGAGAGCGTGAGGGTCGAGAGGGAACAGGGCACCGGGCTGAGTACAAGGGGAATGCGCCCTTAGAAGGGACCTCTTCTGGTTCCCTGTTCTATTTCTATTGAATCAGACATCACTCCGTTAAATATCACTTTCGCTGTCTGTTTCGAATAGACCGCTTCAACCATTCTACGGTAACTTTCGCCACAACCGATCGCGGCCAGTGTTACTTTAATAAAATTCCAATTGACGTTGTCAAAAGCCTTTTCCGCATCCACAAAAATAGCGGCAAATTCTTTGTCAGGATGGTTCCTATAATATTCAATCACATTTAACAATAGTCTCACATTCTGGTTCATTAGGCGGCCTGGAACAAAACCCGTTTGGTCTTCGTGAATTAAGCCAGCAATTATTTTCTTCAGCCTATTTGCTAAGATTGCCGCAAAAATCTTGTAATCACTATTCAGAAGTGAGATTGGTCTATAATTTTTAATTTCTGACGGGTCAGTACCTTCTTTATGAATGAGTGTAATCAGAGCTTCTTTCCAAGAATCCGGAGTCTCACCGGTCTTATAAACATTCTCAATTACTTTCTTAAAAGGCAATAATAATAAGTCTTCAAAAGTTCTGAAGAACTCTATCGGAAGTCCATCCGGGCCTGGAGTCTTGTTACTTTTCTGAGACTTGATCACATCAACCATTTCCTGCATTGTGATGGGGTTCTCCAAACTTGCTTGTTGTTCCTTTGTTAATTGTTTCATTTCAACTTCCTTTATATAGTCCTCTTGATTTGTCTGAGCAATTTTTTGTTTTTTATACAGATTTCGATAAAAATTTTGAATAATATCTTTCATTTGGGAATTTAGAAACACCTCCTCCTTAGCTTCGTTTTTCAACATTTTAATAATCTTCTTCTCCTTTTCCTTCTTCAGTCTGTAGGCCAGCCATCTGCTCACCTTATTAGCGTTTTCAAAATGATTTTGTCTTGTCCACTTTAATTTTCTCTCAATTTCTTCTGCCAGAAGCATATTTATCTGATGTTGAATAAAAGTAATTTTGGTCTTCACCTCCCTTGGATTCACAGATTTCTGTTGTTTTTCATAATGCTTCAATTTTGTTATGAGTTCATTGTAAGATTTTCTTTGTTCTCTCTTTCTCCTCGCTGAATATCTAATAGCGACGCCTCTAAAAAAAGCCTTAAATGCATCCCAAATAACCAAGATCCTCGTATCTTTCTCCAAATTATGGTTAAAAAACTCTTGAATTTCTTTTTTTGCTACATCCAAAAATTGGGTTTCTTTTAAAATTTGCAAATTTAGGGACCATCGCGGGTTTTTTAACTGTGTCTGAAGAGTTAACAGAATTGGACTATGATCTGCATACGATTGAGGGAGGATCTCAACTTGATTGACAGATAATATCAAACTCAAAGATATCCAAGACATATCTATTCGGGACCAAGATTTATGCGCATGTGAATAAAAAGTAAAGTCTCTTGTATTCGGATTTCTTGTTCTCCAAGCGTCCACTAAATTTAACTCTTCAGCCATTTTCAGAAAAGAGTTGGGTAATAAGTTCTGACCCCTCTTCTTCTTTTTTTGAAAATCATCATACTTTTTGTCCAAATTGTTATCAAATACTGCATTATAGTCTCCAACGATACAGTATCTATCTGAGTTAAATTCTCTAAGTTTGAGAAACAATGCTTGGTAAAATTTTTCTTGATTTTCGTTGGGAGCATAAATGTTTGCAAGAATTGTTTTGAGTCCATTTAATTCCAATTCAACTATGATAACTCTTCCTTGTTCATCTGAATATAGGCAATCTGATTTGATATGCTGGGATATAAATATAGCTATTCCCTTCTTCTTAAGAGAGTCACATGAAGAATATAAAAAGCCCAATTTCTTGTTTTCCAAATATTTCAAATTGTCCTTCCTGATATGAGTTTCTTGTAGGCAAATAATTTGTGCACCAGATTTTTTCAATTGCTGAAAAATTTTCCTTCTCTTTCCTGGTTCATTTAAGCCGTTAACGTTCAGAGAGAGTATTTTAGTTGCCAACTTGGGATTCATTTTGTAGCATCAATACTATCAGGTATCCTGGCTAAGTCCTTCTTGCTCTGGAGTCTGGTTTTAACTTTCTCGGATTTCTTTTTAGGGGTCTCATCCCCCGTAAACTTCTTGGCTCCTTCTACCTCTTGTTCCTCTCCTGACTCAGATCCATTTCGTTTCACAAACTCATCACAAAATTCTTCCATCTTTTCCTCGGTAGTAATATTGTATCTCTTAGCTTGAAAGGTGAAGAAAAGACCTTGCAGGATGAGCCATCTGAACTGAATTTCATGTTTCATTAACCAGGTAGACAGTTTCTTGAATTTAAATCTCCGCTGCCGCACACTCCATGGTATCTCTTTCAATATTTTAATCTTCGTTCCCTTCCAATTCATTTCGCATTCTCTCGCTTTTCGGAGAATCTTTTCCATAATTTCTGGGCGAACAAACTTCACTTGCACCTCCCTAGGAAGTTTAAATTTCCTTGTATAGCTCAAGGACACTCTTTTGGCCCACAGAATATCTCTTGGGCCTTCTTCCAATAATTCTTCGTCATCAACTATTAGAATATCTGTGATTTTACTAATTACATCTTCCTCCTTCTCTTCTGGCAAATTTTGGAAGCGGAGAATAGTTGCAGCTTTCTCCATTTCGAGTCTCATCACCCGTTCTTCTAACTCCATCAGCCCTGTTTGGTTTTCCTTAACTATCTTAGATGTTTGCTTATCCCATTCTTCCACTCTTTCAACTTTGGCCGTTAAGTCGTGTACTTGTTGTGAATTAGCCAGCAACTGCTTTTGAAATTCTACCAACTGATCGTTGGTTTTCTTGATCTGTTTTCAGCCCATCCAGGGCTTCTTGGTTCTGTTTGAATCCCGCTGTAACGGTATTTTGTAGTTTTTCCAAGACATCTTGATTGACTGAAACTGGAGCCGCCTTGCTTCCTCCCGCCAGAGAGGCACCTTGTAAATATTTCTTGATCTTTGTTTCTGTCATGATGCTAGTATTGCCAAAAATCTAATAACTTAAGCCCAATTTAAGTACTGTGTCAAAATTCCCAATAGCTCAATATAACTATAGGTACAGTGTCACAATCAATACTCAATCACAACCTGCAAGAAAATAAAACTGTAGATTCAAGCAACAATTCAAGGCTAAGTCTATAGAACAGATCAATGAAATCTAACAGTGGTTGACTTCTCTCAGCAATACAGTAAACTCAATCAATAATTCAATTAATTTTTAGCTATAGGTTATCAATCATTAACTCAATTCATTGAAACAATACTCTAAGAACTATCTATAGAAGCTTTAAACTGAGATTGTTATGCCAAACAACTATATAATGGATCAATGGATCAAGGAGAAATTACAAGTCAGAAAAATATTCAAAGTAAATATTTACACAGTCTTGTCTTCTCTGCAATGCTTCTTCTACTTCTTCTTTCTTCCCTTTCTTTTCCCTGCTTCTTCAGATCTTAATGTCCTGATGTCTTAGTCTCCAAAGTTTATGAGTTGTTGATAAACTGTTTCTCAATATTTTAAAGTCAAAGTTCTAATTTCAGATTTAGTCTTAACAAATTTCAACGTTCTGAGAAGCTAACAAGTTAGCACTTATGTAGCATGTAGCAAGTAGAAATGTTCAAAAACTCAGGGCTTCTTGAGACTTGTACTCCATGGGAATCATTTGTCTGATGTTATGACTGTCTCTATTCCCAGTGGCTGTAAACATCCAAACCAATGCTTCAGCAAAGAGCAGCCACAGCAAAAGCTGTTAAGAACCGCTGCTTTACCCTTTTAGCTGCTACGCTGATTAGATGACCCAGGTGACCAGAAATCATTAGTTTAAAAGACAAAAACAATCCTCTTCAAAGAAAGGAAAAAATTCAAAATATAGAAAAATCTCTCCAACAAAGGCACAGGTTAAAAAGAAAGAGCAAAGCGTAAAGAAAAAAGCTATAGGGGGGAAGCTAGGATCTTCAAAGCCGCTCTCAGCTCGCCTTCTGCCCTTCCAACACTTCCTGCCTCTTCTGCGCTTCGCCTCCCAGGGAAGAGCTTCCGATCGCGTCCGCCATTAAAAACAATCTTCCCCTCACCCAGCTCGGCTTCAACAAGCTGCCTGCCAGAAAATCCGATATCACCCAGGCAAGAAGGCAAACGCGTCGTCTCTCACCCCCACTCTCCCGCGCCTTCGCCTTCTAGTCGCTCATGCCGCCACCTCCTCTGATATTTCCCAACAAACGCTCACCCAGCCGCCGCCAAGCCGCTCTGTCTCCTTCACCGCTTGCGTCCTCCGACCGGTGCTCTCAAGCCACGTCTCGGCTCAGCGCTTTGCGAAGGCAGCTGCCGGCGATCGCCATTCTCTTCTCCGTCTTCCTTCACCAGACGCCGAGAGCTGCCGGCTTGCACATACTCACTTTCAAAGGTAAGATGCCCCTTTTAGAGATGGAAAGACGCTAAAGGGTAAACTTAAGGGAGATACGATTTCTCTCCAGTCTCCCTTTTCCGGCGGCACATTTCCACACCGGGGTGTTGGCAGGGGTATCGGCCAGGAGGAGGCTGGCACTAGGTGAGGAACCTCCGTTCCCCCCCCCCCACGTCCAGAAGCCCCCCAGGCTTTGGAGCGTCTCCAGACAACTCCTTAAGGGGTATTTCCCAGCCGGGAAGTCCCCTCGTTTACCCCCCAAACAGAGTTCTCTCCCGAGACTGGGAAAAGAGCTCCGCGTCACTCCGCCATCTTTCCGGAAGGCTGTCCACTATCTCCCCTGCTCTTTATTTTGACGTTAGAACCTTTAATTAAGAAGATCAGAGAGGACACCCGAATACAAGGGATCAGAATAAACAACGTAGAACTCAAGACTTTGGCATTCGCGGATGATTTAGTCTTTATTTTGGAACAACCTATTTCTTCAATAGCTCTTCTGAAGCAAAGATTGAGAGATTTTGGAGACATATCTGGTTTTAAACTGAATGTTTTTAAGACAAAAATTCTAACAAAAAATATGGAGAAAGCTCAAATTGAATCTCTTCAGCAGCTCTCAGGATTCAAGCACGAAATAAAGATAAAATATCTTGGAATTTACTTGACAAGTGACTTAAAGACTTTGTATAGAGACAACTACGAAAAAATATTAAAAGGAATTCGTAATGATTTAATTACTTGGAAAGACCTTCAGATTTCGTTTTTAGGCAGAATTGCTACAATAAAAATGAACGTTCTTCCAAGAATTTTATTTCTCTTCCAAACAATTCCCATCATGCTACCCAAATTATTTTTTCAACAACTTAACTCTATGATTAAGACGTTTATTTGGCAAGGCAAGAAGCCCAGAATAAAATTGAAAGTTTTACAAGACAGTAAATTAAGAGGTGGTCTAGCCCTCCCAGATTGGAGTCTGTACTACAAGGCTTGCTGTATTGCATGGTTGAGAACCTGGTGTAAGCTAGACAATAAGAGACTATTGACCATTGAGGGTGCTGGCCTAGGAGAAGGCTGGCATAATTATATGTGGTATCGTACTCCTATAAAAACTGGTCGTTTTTTCAGACATGAAATAAGAAGATCTTTGTACAAAATTTGGGTAGAAATTAAATCGCAGTACCCCTATACCCCGAAGTGGCTATCCCCGATAGAAGCATTTACTCATCCCAACTTGTATAATTGGGACAATCCACAAGACTATGCTTATTTACTGAATAACCAGAATGAACTGATTGAGGAAGAGCTCTCTAAATTAAATTGGTGGTTACAGTGTCAACTTAAATCAAGTTTTCAAAAAGACAAGGAAAAGGGTTTTTCGAATAAACCAATTGAACTAGATCTTATTTTAGAGTCTAAACAGAAGATAATTTCTAAAGTGTATGATTGGCTACTTCAAGTCAAAATGCAAGATGAAGTTGTGAAAGAAACATGGATTCGTTGGCTGAAGGACTTTGGATATAACATAGACTTGGATGAATGGGAAAAGCTATGGAAACAGAACTTAAAATTAATAAAACCAGCGGACCTTAAAGAAAATTTATATAAAATGGTGTATAGATGATATCTTACACCGGACAGATTGGCTAGAATTTACCCCACATATTCTAACAAATGTTGGAAGTGCCAAGAAACCAAAGGCTCGCTGTTTCATATATGGTGGCAATGTAAACGTGCTAGAAAATACTGGGCCCAAGTTAATACTTGGGCACAAAAAAACTTGAAAATACAAATTAACCATGTATCAGACTTATACCTTTTAAATATTTGCAGATAAAACCTTCCTATGACAAAGTTGAAACTCTTATTGTATATAGTTACTATCGCTAGAATACTCTATGCCAAGTATTGGAAGAATGACAGAACTCCCCATAGAGACGAATTTATCAATAAGCTGCTGGATGTCGCAGAATCTGATTTAATGTCCACAAGATTAAGAGATGGTAATGTGCAAAAATGTCAGGAGGAATGGGGCCCTGTTTACGAATGGGTTAAAAGTAAAGGTTTTGGTATGGAGAAATAATGTTTTTCCTCTTTCTAAAATCCTCTTCATCTCCCTGTGTGTATGGTGGGTGATTGTAGTACGTGTCATTGTTGTATCCTGTTGTACCTCGTACAGATCTGTTTAGAATGTATTGTGATTTCTGGAATGTATTATGTGCGAGGGCTTGGGACTGTATTTGGCAAGTTTGTGGGTTTGAGTGTATTTGTTTTTGTTTGTGTTTGTTGGTAATTGTTTTCTAATAAAAAACTTTTTCCTAAAAAAAAAAAAAAAAGAAGGGACCTCTTCTTCGGTTGGTGAGCGGGTATCCTTTCGCGCCAAGGAACCATCCCTGAGCAGGGGGAGAGGGGGTTTTTTGGTAGTTGGTGATTCGATCCTTCGGCAAGTAGACAGCTGGGTGGCGAAACCGCGTACTGACCGTATGCTGACTTTCCTGCCTGGTGCGAAGGTAGCGGACATTACGCGTGTAGTAGATAGACTGATAGACAGTGCTGGGGAGGAGCCTGCGGTCATGGTGCATGTTGGCACCAACGATGTGGGGAAATGCAGTCGTGAGGAAAAATTTAGGCTGCTAGGTGGGAGACTTAAGGCCAGGACCTCCAAGGTAACCTTCTCAGAAGTGCTACCTGTTCCACGTGCAGGGCAGGAGAGACAGGCACAAATTAGAAGTCTCAATGTGTGGATGAGACGATGGTGTAAGGAGGAAGGGTTTAAGTTTGTTAGGCACTGGGATGCTTTCTGGAACAAGCGGGAGCTGTACAAAAGAGACGGTCTCCACTTGTCCCCGGATGGAACCAGGCTGCTGGCGCTTAAAATCAAAAAGGTGGCAGAGCAGTTTTTAAACTAAATCTTGGGGGAAAGCCAACAGGAGATGAAATGTCTCTGGTTCGGGAGGACTCGTCTCAAAGAGATGAAGGGTTAGCTGCTATTTTTCTACCGGGTAACGGACCAGAGTTGTCCACTGTGAAGGTGACAAACAATATGGACTGTCTGCCAGAGTCTCGAGGCGGCAGGAGGAAGGTGGCGGGCCTAGCTCGCCTGGGAAATTATAGATGTTTGTATGCAAATGCTAGAAGTGTTCGAAGTAAAATTGGTGAATTGGAATGTTTAGTGTTGGGAGAAAACATAGACATTGTGGGAATTTCAGAAACTTGGTGGAATGAGGAGAATCAGTGGGACACGGTGATTCCTGGATATAAGCTATATCGGAAGGATAGGGAGGGAAGGGTTGGAGGTGGGGTGGCTCGGTATGTCAGAGAGGATATACGGTCCAGTAAGACTGAGATCAGAGAATTAGATTCACTTTTAGAAATGCTTTGGGTTGAAATAGAGGGCCCAAAAGGAAATTTAACTATGGGAGTTTGTTATCGCCCACCAAATCAAAAGAGAGAGGACGATTATAATATGATGGAAGGCTTAAAGATAGCAGCTAAACGTAAAAACTATGTCGTAATAGGTGATTTTAACTACCCACAGATTGATTGGGTCAATATGTGTTCTGCTCGAGAGAAAGAGATTGAGTTTCTTGATGCTCTCAATGACTGTGCTATGGAGCAGATGGTCTCAGAACCTACCAGGGGTGGGGCGATCCAGGATTTGGTCCTAAGTAATGCCCAAGACTTGGTGAGAGATGTAAAAGTGATTGCGCCACTTGGGAGCAGTGACCATAATGTTATTGATTTCACCGTTTGTATAAATAGGGAGTTGTCCAAAAAGACCGCCACAACCACGTTTAACTTTAAAAGGGGTAAATACACTGAGATGAGAAGGCATGTGAGGAGGAAACTGAAAGGAAAGGTACATACGGTCAAAACCCTTGGGGAAGCTTGGATGCTATTTAAAACTATAATCCTAGAAGCTCAGATAAAATACATACCACAAGTTAGGAAAGGCACAAACAGGCATAAGAAAAAGCCTGCGTGGTTAACAAAGAAAGTAATGGAAGCTGTAAAAGGTAAGAAGGACACCTTTAAGCGGTGGAAAACCAGTCCAAGTGAGATTAGTAAAAGGGAACACAGGCTGTGGCAAATCAAATGCAAGACTGTGATCAGGCAGGCAAAAAGGGACTATGAGGAGCATATTACAAAAAACATAAAGACCAACAATAAAACTTTCTTCAAATATATTAGAAGTAGGAAACCAGCCAGGGAGGCAGTGGGGCCCTTGGATGACCATGGGGTAAAAGGATTACTGAAGGAGGATAGGGAAATGGCTGAGAAGCTAAATGAATTGTTTGCCTCTGTCTTCACTGTGGAAGATGAGAACTTTTTGCCCGCCCCAGAACCACTAATTTTGGAAGGGGTATTTAAAGACCTGAGTCAGATTGAGGTGACAAAAGAGGAGGTCCTACAACTGATAGACAAATTAAAAACTAATAAGTCACCGGGTCTGCATGGCATACATCTGAGAGTTCTGAAAGAACTCAAAGTTGAACTTGTGGATCTTCTAACAAAAATCTGTAATCTTTCATTGAAATCTGCCTCCGTTCCTGAGGACTGGAAGGTAGCAAATGTCACCCCCATCTTTAAAAAAGGTTCCAGAGGAAACCTGGGAAATTACAGGCCAGTCAGTCTGACTTCAATACCGGGAAAGTTGGTAGAAACCATTATCAAGGACAGAATGAGTAGGCACATTGATGAACACGGGTTATTGAGGAAGACTCAGCATGGGTTCTGCAAGGGAAGATCTTGCCTCACTAACCTGTTACATTTCTTTGAGGGGGTGAACAAACATGTGGACAAAGGAGACCCGATAGATGTTGTTTACCTTGACTTCCAGAAAGCTTTTGATAAAGTTCTTCATCAAAGGCTCCTTAGAAAGCTTGAGAGTCATGGAGTAAAAGGACAGGTCCTCTTGTGGATCAAAAACTGGCTGAGTAATAGGAAGCAGAGAGTGAGTATAAATGGGCAGTCTTTGCAGTGGAGGACGGTAAGCAGTGGGGTGCCGCAGGGCTCGGTACTGGGTCCCATGCTCTTTAACTTGTTCATAAATGATTTAGAGTTGGGAGTGAGCAGTGAAGTGGCCAAGTTTGCGGATGACACTAAATTGTTCAGGGTGGTGAGAACCAGAGAGGATTGTGAGGAACTCCAAAGGGAACTGTTGAGGCTGGGTGAGTTGGCGTCAACGTGGCAGATGCGGTTCAATGTGGCCAAGTGCAAAGTAATGCACATTGGGGCCAAAAATCCCAGCTACAAATACAAGTTGATGGGGTATGAACTGGCAGAGACTGACCAAGAGAGAGATCTTGGGGTCGTGGTAGATAACTCACTGAAAATGTCAAGACAGTGTGCGTTTGCAATAAAAAAGGACAACGCCATGCTGGGAAGTATTAGGAAGGGAATTGAAAACAAATCAGCCAGTATCATAATGCCCCTGTATAAATCGATGGTGTGGTCTCATTTGGAGTACTGTGTGCAGTTCTGGTTGCCGCACCTCAAAAAGAATATTATAGCATTGGAGAAAGTCCAGAGAAGGGCAAATAGAATGATTAAAGGGCTGGAGCACTTTCCCTATGAAGAAAGGTTGAAACGCTTGGGACTCTTTAGCTTGGAGAAACGTCAACTGCAGGGTGACATGATAGAGGTTTACAAGATAATGCATGGGATGGAGAAAGTAGAGAAAGAAGTACTTTTCTCCCTTTCTCACAATACAAGAATTCGTGGGCATTCGATGAAATTGATGAGCAGACAGGTTAAAACGGATAAAAGGAAGTACTTCTTCACCCAAAGGGTGATTAACATGTGGAATTCACTGCCACAGGAGGTGGTGGCGGCCACAAGTATAGCCACCTTCAAGAAGGGTTTAGATAAAAATATGGAGCACAGGTCCATCAGTGGCTATTAGCCACAGTGTATGTGTGTATATAAAATTTTTTGCCACTGTGTGACACAGAGTGTTGGACTTGATGGGCCGTTGGCCTGATCCAACATGGCTTCTCTTATGTTCTTATGTTCTTATGTTAATAGGACTATGTTAAAATTATGGTATAACAGACAGAAGTATTATGAGTTCGAAGGGAAAGGAGGAAGAATTTTAGCAAATAAAATTAAGAATTTTCAGGTAAGGAAAAATATTAAGGCAATCAGGAATGATATAGGGTTTTTGGAAACTGAACCTAAAATGATACTGGAGAATTTTATAAAATTTTATAATAAATTGTATGCAAATAAAGGGATTAAAAATGATGATATAGAAAAATTCTGAGAGGGGTTGGAATTTTTAGAATTAATGGAAGACAGTAGGAAAGAATTAGATTTTTTTTTAATTTTATTGTTATATATTTCAACACCACTCCACGTCTGTGAGAGTCCCAGGCCATAGATACATTATAATATTATATATTTTTATAACTATTAACATTTCATCCAAATACAAATCCATCACTCTACTTAAACTTCTTATCCATTCATTTTCTTATTAACCAACCAATCATCTTAAATTGTTTAAACTTTTCCAAATACCTCACCATCTTTCTAAACCAGCCCTCCTCCTGTTCCCTAACCTTTAATCCATTCATTCTTTGTATCTTCATCGTTAAATACTCCAATATTATTATATTATTCATTTTATCCTTCCAATGATTAATTGTCAGTTCCTCAGCTTCTTTCCAATTCCTTGCTATCACTTGTCTTGCTGCTACTAACATCAAATTAATCCATTTACTATCCTCTTTTGATCTTAATCCCACACCATCCAAATTAATAATTGCCATTGCTTTAGATATACTTATTTTTCTACCCATAATAAGTAGGAAAGAATTAGATAAGGATATAACGAAAGAAGAAGTTAAGATGGCTATAGATTCTATGACTATGCAATCTGCACCTGGACTGGATGGTTTCAATGCAGTATTTTATAATACCACATTATTTTATAAGCATTTTAAGGATATATTGGTGCCTCATGTGACTGAATTGTTTCAAGGAATTTTGGATGGATCTCCTACACCGCCTACATGGTTGGAGTCGAGATTGGTATTAATTCCAAAACCTGGGAAAGATCAGACTTTAAGGGATTCATATAGGCCAATTTCTATCACCAATATGGATTATCGAATATTTGCAAAGGTTATGGCAATGAGACTTTAAAAATGAATAACACGATTGATAGGGAAAGATCAATTTGGGATTATGCCTCAAAAGTATTTAGTAGAGGCAGTTAGGAAGGTGATGGGTATGGTTTATTTAGCTAAAAATAAGGATTTGCCACTTACGCTTTTGGCGTTGGATATTTATAAGGCCTTTGATTCTGTGGATTGGACGTACATGAAGATTATATTTCAAAAGTATAGGTTTGGGGAGAAATTTCAAAATATGATTGAGGAAATATATTCTAAATCCAAGGCGTTGATAGGAGTTGGTGGGATATGAGTAGAGTTGATAGGAGTTGGTGGGATAGGAGTAGAGGGATATGTTCAGATAATGAGTGGTATGAAGCAGGGATGCCCTTTATCCCCTATGTTATTTATTTTAGCATTGGAACCGTTAGTGAATAAATTAAAAACGGACAAAAGAATTATAGGCTTTGAAGTTCCAGGTAAAGGGAAAATAGATGGGAATCTCTTAACAATGTATGCAGATGACATGATGGTGACAATTAAGGATGTGGAGCCCGCAGTGGCACCTTTAAAAAAGATATTACAGGAATTTGAGGAAGTGTCAGGGTTAAAGGTGAATTTTTCAAAATCTTCGATGATGGGTGTTAATGTAAAACCAGGATTACAATTAGCAGCTTCAAAAATTTTGGGTATTCCCATAGCAAATAAAATGGTGAAATATCTAGGGGTAAATATCCCTAGGAATATTAAAAAAAATATTTGAGTATAATTATAAAAGAATCTGGAGTGGAATTCAAGTTAAAATGAGAGACTGGAGGAAGAGGAAAGAATCAATTAGTACAAGGAATGCTATGTTTAAAATGTTTCTAGTTCCTAGGTTGACTTATTTATTTTATGTATTGCCTTGGCATATACCAGAACACGTACTGAAGAGGTGGCAAGGAGCTATAGATAGATTTGTTTTTGCATCAAAGAAACCAAGGACAGCTAGTAGGTATAGATATTATGGTATTAAAGATGGGGGATTCCCAATATAATTTATTATTATGATGCATATCAATTAAGGCACTTAATGACTTGGTTGGCGGGAGAGTTAGGAGAAGAGCTGAATGGGATAGAAAAGGAAAATTTAGAGGTAGTAGGAGGAAAGGAAAGTTTATTTGATAGAACAAAAAGGAGGAAGAAGATAGGTGATAAATTATCAACCTTTATGGGGCCCATTAGGGTATGGGAGAAGTGGAAAAAAGAACTCGCTTCAGAGATATCATCTATTACTAAAATGTGGTATTATGATAAATTTGCTCCATTAAGGGGATCGCTGTCAAAGGAAGTAGGAGATAAACTGAAGAGGATTATGATTCAAGAATTGAAAGAGGTTTGGGGTACTGATGGGGTGAAGAAAGAGGAGTATAATATTTTGAATAATATTAATTGGTTGTTAAAAAGTCAAATCTCCTCATTGTTGAAGGAGGAAGAACTTAAAAATATTGGTAAAAGAATTAATACTCCCTTTGAAAAATTGGTGAAAGAGTATGGAGAAGATAAGTCAAAAATAGTTTCAAAATTGTTTAAGATTTTATTAGGTACAGGGAAATCCCCGAGAGAATTTTTGAAGGAATATTGGGAAACAGATATTGAAGATAAAATTTTAGATTTATTATTTATTTATTTATTTATTTAATGAAGTTATATCCCGCCCTTCTCACCGAAGTGTCTCAGGGCGGCTCACAACATAATGATACATACAATTCCATTTAAAACATTTACAGATACAATAAAAGCATAGTTAATAAAACAAGATAAAATAAAGCCAGCGGTCTATAAGAGCATTTTGTTCCATCCAAAGATGTTCCATCCAAAGTATCAGTTAGGTGTTATAGGCCTGCCGGAAGAGGGCTGTCTTGCAGGCCCTGCGGAACTGCCCTAGGTCCCGCAGGGCCCGCACCTCCTCCGGCAGCTGGTTCCACCAGTAAGGTGCCGCTGTTGAGAAGGCCCGATCCCTGGTGGATTTTAGGCGGGCCTCCTTTGGCCCAGGGACTACCAGCAGATTTTGTGAGCCGGACGTAGTACTCTCTGGGGAACGTGTGGGGAGAGACGGTCCCTAAGGTAGGCAGGTCCTAGGCCATACAGGGCTTTAAAGGTAATGACCAACACCTTGTACTGGACTCGGAATGTTACTGGCAGCCAGTGCAGATCCCGGAGCCCCGGCCGAATGTGCTCCCATCTTGGGAGCCCTAATAGCAGCCGGGCAGCAGCGTTCTGCACCAACTGCAGTTTCCGGGTCCGGCACAAGGGTAGCCCCATGTAGAGGGCATTACAGTAGTCCAACCTCGAGGTGACCGTAGCATGAATCACTGTTGCTAGGTCGTCGCGCTCCAGGAAGGGGGCCAACTGTCTCGCCCGCCTAAGGTGAAAAAAAGCGGACTTGGCAGTGGCTGCTATCTGAGCCTCCATCGTCAGAGAAGGCTCCAATAGCACCCCCAGGCTCTTGACCCTGCCCGACGCTGTCAGCGGCGCGCCGTCAAAAACTGGCAGGGGGATTTCCCTTCCCGGGCCGCAGCGACCCAAGCAAAGGACCTCTGTCTTCGCTGGGTTCAGCTTCAGCCCGCTCAGCCTAAGCCACCTAGCCACTGCCTGTAACGCCCGGTCCAGATTTTCTGGGACGCAGGCGGGCCGGCCGTCCATAAGCAGATAGAGCTGGGTGTCATCCGCATATTGGTGACAACCCAGCCCATACCTTCGGGCAATCTGGGCAAGGGGACGCATATAGATGTTGAATAACATCGGGGAAAGTACCGCCCCTTGAGGCACGCCGCAGTCAAGCGTGTGTCTCTGGGACAGTTCCTCCCCAATCGCCACCCTTTGTCCCCGACCATCAAGGAAAGAGGAAAGCCATTGCAAGGCCAGCCCCTGAATCCCAGCGTCGGCAAGGCGGCACGCCAGAAGCCGATGGTCGACCGTATCGAACGCTGCCGATAGGTCCAACAACATCAGCACCGCCGAGCCGCCTTGATCCAGATGCCGCTGAAGGTCATCCACCAGGGCGACCAGCACCGTCTCCATCCCATGGCCCGGGCGGAAGCCAGATTGGTAGGGGTCAAGGATAAAAGCATCCTCCAGGAAACTCTGTAGCTGCAACGCCACTGCCCTCTCAATAAGTTTGCCCAAAAAGGGCAAATTCAAGACCGGCCGATAGTGTGCCAATTCGGCCGGATCTAATGTTGTTTTCTTCAAGAGGGGACGGACCACCGCCTCCTTAAGCGCTGATGGAAAACGCCCCTCCAGTAGGGATCTATTTATGATATCCCGTATAGGATATCTTAGCTCCCTCTGGCAGGTCTTAATAAGCCAAGAGGGGCATGGGTCGAATTTACAAGTTGTCGGGCGTGCAGATAGGAGGATCCTGTCAACTTCTTCCAGGCTGAGCGCACTGAAGCCGTCCAGTACACAGTCCGAAGACAGGCACGGAGCCTCAGGTTCGCTAGCTGTATCTAATATGACAGGGGAGTCGGAACGGAGCGATGCGATTTTATCCGCAAAAAAATTCGCAAAAGCCTCACAGCCAATTTCCAATTCATTAGAGTTTGGTCTGCCCTGTGGCAGTGTTGTAAGGGTCCGAATTGTGTTGAACAGTTGTGCCGGGCGCGAAATTGCGGACGCAATCTCCGCCGCAAAGTATGTTTTCTTTGCGGCCTTGACTGCCATCTCATAGGACTTCATAAACTCTCTATAAGATGTTCGAGTCGCTTCGTCTCGAGTACGCCGCCATTGCCTCTCTAGTCGTCTGAGTCCCCGTTTCAACCGCCGCAACTCCTGGTTATACCAGGGTGTCGGCCTTGAGCGAGGGCGTGAGGACGCCTAGGTGCGATCTCGTCGATGGCCCCAGCGAGCCTATTATTCCAGGACTCCACCAGGTCATCGAGGGAATCGCCAGGGGGGCAGGGATCCCGCAGAGCCGTCAGGAACCGTTCCAGGTCCATCAGGCTCCGCGGGCGAGCTAAAATAAGCTCGCCGCCCAAACAGGTTTGGGGTGGGACGTCCACACGAGCCTTGAGGGCATAGTGATCCGACCATGGCACTGCTATAGAAGCAAGATCGTTCACTAAGACTCCCGACGCGAAGATCAAGTCTAACATGTGACCTGCCTGGTGGAGATTGGGAGAGGATTTTTAGATTATCTCCCTTTGTTACAACATCTAGGTTAATGCAGGAGCAGGGATTGAAGATGATACAGAAATGGTATTATACACCGATTAAGATGTATTATATTTCTAAATCAGGGAGTAAAAATTGTTGGAGGAAATGTGGAGAAATTGGAACTTTCAGTCACATGTGGTGGGATTGTCCCTTAGTGAAAAAATTCTGGGTTCAGGTTGGCATAGAGATGACAAAGATTATGGGAAGAAAAATAAGTATATCTAAAGCAATGGCAATTATTAATTTGGATGGTGTGGGATTAAGATCAAAAGAGGATAGTAAATGGATTAATTTGATGTTAGTAGCAGCAAGACAAGTGATAGCAAGGAATTGGAAAGAAGCTGAGGAACTGACAATTAATCATTGGAGGGATAAAATGAATAATATAATAATATTGGAGTATTTAACGATGAAGATACAAAGAATGAACGGATTAAAGGTTAGGGAACAGGAGGAGGGCTGGTTTAGAAAGATGGTGAGGTATTTGGAAAAGTTTAAACAATTTAAGACGATTGGTTGATTAATAAGAAAATGAATGGATAAGAAGTTTAAATAGAGTGATGGAGTTGTATTTGGATGAAATGTTAATAGTTATAAATATATGGAATATTATAATGTATCTATGGCCTGGGACTCTCACAGAGGTGGAGTGGTGTTGGAATATATAACAATAAAAATTATTTTTTAAAAAAAACGTTTTTAAGAAGGCAGACACATAATGTTCTTATAATTTGGTAGACTTGTTCTTAATAGATATATTTGTTTCTTATGCTTATTTTAATGATGATATTGTTAAGCTAACAAGTTAGTCTGTATTTGCAATATGGTTAAACAGCAAAAAATTAAGACACGGAAATTTTTTAGGAAGAAGGGTCTTTGAACTATTGTTCTCTCTGTGGGTAATTAGATATGGAATTTTTAATAAGAACTGATAAGTGATTTTAAAAGGGCAAGTGAGATCTTAAGGATGGAAAAGTTTTGCAAAAAATGTTATATAAATAAATAATTAATTTGGGTCAATTGTTAAGAAGGCAGACAGCATAATTATTTTGTAATTTGGTAGATCTGCTCTTAGCATGTATGTTTGGAGAAACTGTTTATATTGAGACAGATAAACTATTATGTTTTACTTTTAGCTTGTTAAGGATAAAGATACCTGTTTCATATTCTTATTTTAATGATGATATGGTTAAACTAACAAGTTAGTCTATGCTTTCAATATGGTTAAACTTAGCCAGCCAGCCAGTCAGCCAGCTCTGTGTTGAGACTGTTCTGACTCTTTTATACTTATACATACTGAAGAAGTATTGCTTAGACTTGTATTTGAAGCAATAGTTTAGTAAGAAATCTATAATGTAAGATAAAGATGGTAAAATATATGGGGAGAACCTCATACTTGCAGGAAGAAAGAACTGGGTATATCATTTGGAGGTCGAATTGTAACTGACATATTTGTATTTTTCTTTGTTTCTGTTTTTCCCACTTGGTGGTGTTTAAACAATTTTATTGATAGCATATGGTAACAATATCTAATTATATCATTACTATCTGTCAGTGTGCGTGGAAGTTCTGCAGGTATGAGTGCCCTGATAAATGCAGCCCCCAGTAAAAGTTCTATGAAGACAAAAACTTCAACAAGCCAGTTGAAACAGTTGTATTTTGGGTAAGGCAAAAGAGTAGTAATAGGCAGTCCAAATGGTCAGTATACAGTAATTTCAGTCCAGTCAGCTTAACAGTACAAAGTCACAGTCCAAGAGAGTAGTCTACACATACCAGTCCATCAATATCATCATTCAGTCCGACAGAGTAACAGCCTCTGATCAAAATAGCTCTCCTCTCCTCTGTACATCCTCCTTTCTCATCAACCCACAGAGACTGAGAGTTAGGCCCTCTGTTGATATGGTGCAGCTAGCCAATCATATTGCTTAATTCTTAACTAGCTGCACATGCTTCTCACATGCATTTCATTAGCTGGTATAGTAGGAGTTACATAACAGTGCATCAGCACTTTTCCCCTTAAAGTGCCCAATGCTGACACTATCTCTAACCCATATGATATTTTCCAATCCCCCCTCCCTCCATTACTAGACTCCCACCAAGGTTATATCCTTAAATTCAGTTATAAAGGTACCCTAAACCAATCAAAGTTCAATATTTTTCTTTTCTCATATTCATGTTAAAAAAATTGTCCAATGTCTTTTTACATTCCACTCTTTCTATATATATCCTCTAAATTTCTTTCACTCCTTTTTAAACACATCCAAATCATAATCTCTTAAAGTTCTTGTTAATTTGTCCATCTTGCTCCACGATAAAACTTTCACAATCCAATCCCATTTCTCCGGTATTTTTTCTTGCTTCCACAACTGCGCATACAATGTCCTAGCAGCTGAGAGCAAGTACCAAATTAGAGTTCTATCTTCTTTTGGAAATTTTTCCATTTGTAATCCCAACAGAAAGGTCTCTGCAACTTTCTTAAAGTCATATCCCAAAATTTTAGAAATTTCTTGTTGTATCACCTGCCAAAACTTTTTTGCTTTTTCACAAGTCCACCACATATGAAAAAAGGACCTTCATGATTTTTACATTTCCAACATCTATCCGACATCTTTTTACTCATCTTTGCCAATTTTTTTGGAGTCATACATCATCTTAAAACAGTTCTCTTTAATACTCTGACATGTTGATATTTTCATTGAGTTCTTCCAAATATACTCCCATGTATCCATTTGTATTTCTCTATTCACATTAATTGCCCATTTAATCATTTGAGATTTTACTACTTCTTCTTCTGTAGACCATTTCAATAATAATTTATATACTTTCGATATTAATTTTTCATTATCTCCAAGCAGAACCCTTTCCAATTCCATTTGCTCATGTCTAATTCCAACAGATTTAATATTTTCCATTCAGCTTTTTATTTGTTGCATTTGAAACCAGTCATACTTATTATTTAACTCTTCTGCAGATTTTAATTCAACTTTATCACCTTGAATCTTTAGCAGTTGATTATATGACATCGCTTTTTCTTCATCAGATTCAGCTGTTATTTTTATTACTTCTGCTGGCACTATCCAAAGCGGCTTTCTCTCATCACCATATTTCTTATATTTTATCCAAGTGTTTAGTAAGGTATTTCTAATATAGTGGTGAGAAAAAAGACCACCCATCTTATTTTTCCCATAATTCATATAAGCATGCCAGCCGAATTTATTCCCATGAGCTTCTAGCCATAAAAGTTTTTTATTTAACAGCATTATCCAATCCTTTATCCATGTCAAGCAAACTGCATCATGATACAATCTTAAGTCTGGAAGCTGAAAACCTCCCCTCTCCTTAGCATCTGTTAGAATTTTCATCTTAATCCTTGGTTTCTTCCCGGCCCATACAAAATCGGAAATCTTCCTTTGCCATTTATTAAATTGTTTGCTATCTTTCACAATTGGAATAGTTTGGAATACATTATTCTTGGCAAAATATTCATCTTAATTGCAGCGATCCTGCCCAACAAGGACAAGTTAAGTCTATTCCATTTCATCATATCTTTATTCATCTTGCACCATAACTTTTCATAGTTGTTTTTGAACAGATCAATATTCTTCATAGTTATTTCTAGACCCAAGTATTTAACTTTAGAAGTAACTTCACATCCCGTCAAAGTGTGCAATTCTTTCTGTCTCCTTGACTGCATATTTTTACACAAAAATTTCAACTTCTCTTTATTTATGTATAGTCCTGCCAATTCTCCATATTGTTTTATCTTAGCTATCAACAAAGTTATCGGATTTTCAGTTATAAACACAATATCATCCACAAATGCTTTATATTTATAAGAAAATCCTCTAATGTTTAATCCTTCTATTTCTTTGTCATCTTGTACTTGTCTTAACAGAATTTCAAGAGTCATTATAAACAACAATGGTGAAAGCAGACATCCTTGTCTTGTACCTTTGCTCACCTTCATTTCTTTTGTAAGATCTGCATTTATATACAGTTTTGCATATTGATCCGTATATATTGCTTTTGTCATTCTTATAAAATGTTCCCTCAAGTTTATTTTTTCCATTACTGCAAACATGAAGTCCCAGTTCAAATTATCAAAGGCTTTTTCTGTACAAAAAATAAAGCCGCCTCTTTTTCTGGGTGTCTCTCATAATATTCTACAATATTTACAACAGCTCTTACATTGTCTCTTATTTGCCTTTTAGGGAGAAATCCAGCTTGATCTTCCTTTATAAAGTTAATCAAATATTGCTTAAGACGTTCTGCCAGAATTCTTGTGTAAATCTTATAGTCATTGTTTAATAGTGAAATTGGTCTATAGTTCTTTACATTTGTGACATCTCTATCTTCTTTGGGGATCAACGAAATTACAGCTTCTTTCCAGGTATTTGGAATTTTCCCTTTTTCTCTTATCGTATTCAACAATTTTTGCAATTTTGGTACTATCTCATCTTTAAGAGTTTTATAAAATTTAGTTGTATATCCATCTGGCCCGGGAGCTTTGCCTACTTTCATTGCCTTTATTGCTGCTTCAATTTCAATTTTTTCTATTGGGTCATTTAAAGTCTTTTTCATATACTCAGCCAGGGGTGCTGTTTTAATATTTCGTAAATACTCTTCCATTTTTTCTTTTCTAATTTTCAAACCTTTAAATAAATTTGCATAATACTTAAAAACTTCTCTTTTAATTCCTTCTTGATTAACTATCTCTTTCATTTGCCATAATTTTGTTGATAATTTTATTTTCTTTCTTTTTCTTCAATTGCCAGGCTAAGTACTTCCCGGGTTTATTCGCACCTTCAAACGATTTCTGTTGCAAACTTTTTAAATCCCATTCTAGTTCTTTATTCAACAAATGTCTTACTTGAGATTGTAGTATTGTAATTTCCTTTATTAATTTTTTTTCCTGGCCTTTTTTTTTAATTCCCCTTCTTTTTTCTTTATTTCATTTTGTAAGCCTAGCAACTGCTCTTCTTTGGCCCTCTTATCTTTATTATTCAATGTAATTAGTAGTCCTCTCATAACTGCTTTATAGGTGTCCCAAACTGTCTGGAATTCTATATCATCAGTCTCATTTATTTGAAAGAATGCTGCAGTTTCCTTTTCTAGAAATGTCACAATATCTTTATCTTGTAGCAGGTCCTCATTAATTCTCCATCTTCTTGTTTTCTTTTGCAATTTTGTAATCCAACATATTGGGTTATGATCTGCACAAACCTTTGGTAGAATTTCCACTCTTTTAGTTATGAGGCCCAAACTTTTTGAGCCCCATAACATATCTATTCTGGGAAAAGAATTATGTCTTGCTGAAAAGAAGGTATAGTCTCTTACTTCAGAATTAAATTTTCTCCAAATATCTTCCAAATTTTCTTGTTTAACCAACTCAAAAAAAGAATTTGGCAGTTTTCCTTCTTTATCCTTCTTCTTTTGGCTTGATCTATCTATATTATTTTGTATTGTCCCATTGAAATCACCCATCATCAAAATCTGGTCATATGACATTTCATCTAAGTGTCGATTAATGTCTTTAAAAAACTTGTCTTTCGCTCCATTGGGTGCATATAATCCTAGTAACAACATTTTTTTTGCCTCCATTATCACTTCCACTGCAATATATCTTCCTTCTTTATCTTTAAATATCAATTTTGGTTCTAATTGTTCTTTAATATAAAAGACCACCCCTCTTCTTTTGTTCCGCCAATGAAAAAAATTCCAATCCCAAATGTTTATTCCACAAAAATTTATAATCCTTTTGTTGTATATGAACTTTCTGTAGACAAATTATATTACATTTTTGTTTTTTAATCCAATGAAATGTTGCTTTTCATTTTTGTGGTGAATTTAGTCCGTTTATATTCCAAGATAGTAACTTGTACTCCATTATGGTGCAGAGTCTTTATTCTCTTCAAAAAAGCTATATGTCAGAACTTGGATGAACTTCAAAAGAGTCCAATACTTGTTGCAAGTTAGGATCTTTATTAGAAGAACTACAGTACTATAGTAACGAAATAACAGTAATGGCGATTCTGGGCAGTTGGTTACATTTTATGCCCACAGCAAAGCATAATAAAACAATAATTCACACGGTCTCAAATGGTTGTCTCTTCTTCCCAGCCTTCATTATCAGCAAAGGAGGATGCCCCCCTATTGCGAAGGCCAAACGGTCTGGCTTCAAAGGGCACCTGTGGATGTTAAGCAGAGACTCTCTGCCGCCTGCCTTACTGCCCTAAATATTTGGCATAGCAGAGAGGCCCAGGTCAATGACCGCTGTCAAGCTTTCTAAGTTACAACATGGAGTCAGTTTGGCTAAAGCAAAGAAATCAAAGTTACAAGTTCTGACATACTGCCCCCCCTAAGCTCTTTGGCTTGGGCTTGTGTGGGTACAGTAGGTGAAACTTTTTGAGCAATTGCGGTGCAGATACATCAGTAGCTTTTACCCATTCATCACAGCTAGGGGGAAAATACTTCCACCTGATCAGATAGTACAACACCCCCCTCCGGACCCTAGAATCTAGAATATCTAACACCTCATGATGACTCTGCCCCTTCACTAGTGTCGGAGGCGGTTCCGGGGGGCGAGGATGGAATTGCGTAGCTCCAGGATCCTTGCGAAGAAGGCTGCAATGAAAAACAGGGTGGATCTTACTGAGGGATTTGGGTAACTCCAGTTCTACAGTCACTTTATTGATAACTTTCTTTATTTTGAAGGGTCCTAGATACTTGAGGGCAAGTTTGCGGCACCCTTGCGGAAGGGGCAAGTTTTTGGTAGATAGGAACACTGTCTCTCCCTCCTTCATTTCCCACTGCGGGGCATGCTTCTTGTCAAAGTACCGCTTATACTCTCTTTTTGCCTCTTCCAGGTTTTCTTGAATCACTTTCCACCCCTCCCTTATTCCCTCCCACCACTGGAGGCAAGAAGTGGGTTCTTTTGGTCCTGCCGGAAGGGGGAGGTTTGGGAAAGGCTTCCCTTCGTGGCCGTTGACTATTTGGAAGGGGGAGGTTTTGGTGGAACTATGGAGGCTGTTATTGTATCCATATTCTGCGAACGGCAGCAGCTCCACCCAATTTGTTTGTTGGTAATTAATGTAACACCTTAAGTATTGTTCGAGAAGCCCGTTTACCCTCTCCGTCTGTCCGTCCGTTTGCGGGTGGTAGGCTGAGCTAAGTCCTTGTTCGATGCCGGCTAGCTTGCAAAACTCCCGCCAGAAGTTGGCAACGAACTGTGGCCCGCTGTCGCTAATGACCTTCTCGAGGAATGAGTGTAGGCGGACCACGTGATTAAAGAAAAGTTGGGCCAATTTTTTAGCGGTGGGTAATTTCTTGCAAGGGATGAAGTGGGCTTGTTTTGAAAAAGTGTCAACCACCACCAATATCACTGTTTTCCCCTGGGATGGGGGAAGTTCCACTATAAAGTCCATCGACACCACAGCCCAGGGTCGGCTAGCCGTGGGGAGAGGGACGAGGTGGCCGGGGGGTTTCCCTCCTCTGCGTTTGGACATAATACACGTGGGGCATGCTAGCACGAATTCAGAAACGTCTCTTTTTAATTTTGGCCACCAAAATTGTCGGGTGATGAGGTGGAGTGTTTTCACATACCCAAAGTGACCGGCCAGGCGGTTGGAGTGGCTCTGTTCTAGTACTTCCTTCCTCATAGACTTAGGCACATAGATTTTCCCTTTGTGGAGCCAAAGTCCACCCTCCCCTTGTTCTAGCCCATCGGGGCGCTCTGCTCCTTCTAAGTCTGCCTCCGACGCAAAGCGTTCTTTTTGTGGCGATTCCGGGGCCCCGGTCGTTTTCCCTGAACGGGTAGTGACCCCTCCCGTGACTGCTGAGGGGGGGGGTGAGAGAGTCGATTACTTCCTCTCTCTGGCTCTCGTGCTGGGGCATGCGCGATAGTGCGTCAGCCAAAAAGTTCTTAGTGCCTGGGATGTGTTTCAGCACGAAGTCAAATTTTGCAAAGAATCCCGCCCACCGAATTTGTTTGGCTGTCAGTTTGCGGCGGCCCGTGAGAGCCTCCAAGTTTTTGTGATCGGTCCAAATTTCAAAGGGGACTCGGGCTCCCTCCAACCAGGATCTCCAAGTTTTCAAGGCAAACATTACAGCAAAAGCCTCTTTGTCCCACACCGACCAGTTTCTTTGTTCGTTTGAAAATTTGTGTGAAATGTAGGCGCAGGGACGCAGTTCCCCCTCCTCGTTCCTCTGCATCAATATGGCTCCTACGGCGACGTCGGAGGCGTCGCATTGCACCACAAAGGGTTTTAATTCATTGGGGTGAGCCAGTATCGGTTCAGAGGTGAAGAGTTGCTTAAGTTCTTGGAACGCACGGTGGCATTCCGGCGTCCAGGCCAGGCGCGCCCCAGGCTTTTTCGCCGCTTCTCCCCTCCCCTTCGTTTTTAGGAGCTCCGTGAGGGGGAGCATCACCCGGGCGAACCCCTTAATGAATCCGCGGTAGAAATTTGCGAACCCGAGAAAAGATTGTAACTGCCGTCGGGTTCAGGGCGGTTCCCAATCTAGAACAGCTTGGATTTTTGCCGGGTCCATTGCTAGTCCCTCCCCCGACACTCGGAATCCCAAGTAGTCTAGTTCCGTCTTGTGGAACTCACATTTAGACAGTTTAGCATACAATTTGTTCTTGCAGAGGGTAGTCAGCACTTTTCGCACGAGGGGCACGTGAGATTCAAGATCTTTTGAATAGATAATGATGTCATCAAGGTACACCACCACCCCCTTAAACAGAAATTCTCTCAACACTTCATTTATAAAGTTCATAAAAACCCCGGGTGCTCCCTGGAGCCCGAATGGCATCACTAGATACTCAAACTGTCCCATAGGTGTGTTGAACGCAGTCTTCCACTCGTCTCCCTCCTTAATCCGCACGCGAAAGTACGCGTCTCTGAGGTCGAGCTTAGTGAAGATCTTGCCCTCGGCCACTGTGTTCAAAAGGTCCCTTATCAATGGGATCGGGTAAGCATTGGACATAGAAATCCCGTTTATCCCGCGAAAATCTGTGCAAAGTCTAAGCCCCCCATCCTTTTTCTTGCGGAATAGTACAGGGGCTGCATGGGGGGCCGTGGCTGGTCGAATGAAGCCCCGTTTCAAATTTTTGTCAATGAATTTTCTCAGTTCCGCTTTCTCTGCCCAACCCATAGAATACAGTTTTGCCTTTGGTAAAGTCTGCCCGGGAATGAGTTCGATAGCACAGTCTGTGGGGCGGTGCGGGGGGAGTTCGTCCGCCTCCCGCTCGCTAAAGGCTTTCCTCAAGTCCCTGTATTCTTTGGGGATCGATCCTATCTCTTCGAGGGTGAGGCAGAGTCTCTCATTCTGCGAGGGTGCTTTCGGGCCCCACTCGGGTCTCCAGTGGTGGTGCTCACACCACCAATCCGGGAACCGCACTATTTGCTCGGCCCATCGAATGTCCGGTTGGTGTCTTGCTAGCCATCCCGATCCTACCACCACATCGAAGGAGCAGGAAGGGGCTATGACAAAAGTTTCCACCCCCCAGTGTTCTTCAGTTCCCACGGGGGTGGCCTGGGTCTCTAGGGTGCATGGTTCCCCCCTCATTGGTGACCCGTCCATTTGTTCAAATTGGATGGGGTGGGGAAGGGGGGACGTGGCTAACCCTAGCGCTTCCACTAAGCGGGGGGTGATAATGTCCCTTGTGCACCCAGAGTCAATTAGGGCCCGGGCGTGCATAAATCTTTTCAAGTTGGGGTTCAAAAGGGTGACCGCCATGAACAATAGCCCCCCGGTAACTCTCACCGTCAGTAGTGCCGGCGTTTTATCGACCTGCTTCGCGGCACTGATTAAAGCAGGTCGCTGTCGTTTCCCGCCGACTCCTGATCCCAGGACTCCTCGCTGGATTCTTCTATGGTGGTAATATCCTCGTCAATCGCCAAGGAAGTGGCGACGGTGCCCCAACTGGGCTCCTTCGCTCGACCGCCTTTCTTCTTCGGTGCGGTGGGCGTCAGTTTGGGCTGCGTCGGAGTTGGTGTTGGCTTCCCTGGACAATTTGCGGCCAGGTGATTCGGATCCCCGCACCTGAAGCACTTCCGCGCCGCGGTCAAGGGGGTTGAGGTTGCGGGGCCCCGCTTCCCCTCCGTCTTGCTCGGCGAGGGGCTCGACCTTCCTCCCTTTTTGCTCTGTTGCTGGCGTCGCATCCCGACGTGCTGGAAGTCGGTCTCTACCTCCCAGGCCAGTTGGATCCATCCTACCAGGGTGTCTGGTCTTCCCTGGTGGTAGCACCGGTCTAAGATGTTCGCGTTCAGGCCGTTCTTGAACGCGGTGTATTTCATTACTTCATTCCATCCTCTGGCTGCCGCGCAGTAGCCCATAAACTCGGTAGCGTACTCTCGGGTGGTGTGGTTGCCTTGCTCTATCCTTTGTAGGGCCGCGATGGCTTTCTCTTCTCGCAGGGGGTCTCCGTACTGACGGAGCATCGCCTGTAGGAAGTCGGCCACGGTGGCTAGCTCGGGTTTCCGCCCCGTGTAGAGCCCCACGTACCATTTTTGAGCCGGTCCTCTCAGTCTGGAGGCGATGTGGTCTACGCGGCTTGCTTCCGTGGGGTACCCTGCTCCCCAGTGCGTGAAAAACGTGTTGCACTGGATCGTAAAGTATTCCACCGCTTCCCCGTCTCCGTCGAAGGTAATCTTCAGCTCCCGGTGTCCTCCCCCGTCCCCTCCGGCCGGGGCGACGGGAGCAGGAACTACCGGAGCCACCGGCCCACCGGGTGGTGGGGCCGGGGGTCCCACCGGAGGGCCGGCTGGCGGTCCTGCGGGTGGTCCAGCCGGGGGACCTGCTGGAGGACCGGCCGGGGGCCCAACCGGGGGTCCTGCTGGAGGTCCAGCTGGCGGCCCCGCGGGGGGCCCTGCTGGGGGACCGGCCGGCGGCCCTGCGGGGGGTCCCGCTGGAGGACCAGCCAGCGGCCCTGCCGGGGGTCCGGCCGGCGCGCCTGCCGGAGGACCCACCGGTCCCCCCCCGGGATTTGTCCTGCTGCCACGACCCCTTGGAGCGTGCGGATCTGGTCGCGGACCGCTCCCAGGTTCTGCTGCATCTCCTCTGCCATCAGGGTCCTGGAGGCATGAACCTCGTCGTGGATCTCTCTCACCCAATCGAACAACTCGTTGAGTAGTGTTCGGATCGGGTCCCCTCCGCCATAAGTCCTGAGCCCCTCGTCTCTGGGCTCGTCCTCGTCCCCTTCTCCCCCGCCCGTGGCAATGAGTCAGTAGCGTTGCTCCACGGCCTCCATAGCGGCCGTAGACTTCCTCGAGCTCCAGGTTCGTGAGGGGAAGGCGTCGACGGAAAACGGCGCGGGGACTTTAATCTTCCTCCTCGCGCCAGTTACCTTCGGGTCGAGGGGTTCCTCGTCTGGTGGGATATTGGGCTCTCCGTTGTCTGGTGCCAGTGCCGCCATGGGGCCAGGTTGCCAGTTCCGATAAGCCCAAACAAAAGGATTACTGTTATAATGTCAGAACTTGGATGAACTTCAAAAGAGTCCAATACTTGTTGCAAGTTAGGATCTTTATTAGAAGAACTACAGTACTATAGTAACGAAATAACAGTAATGGCGATTCTGGGCAGTTGGTTACATTTTATGCCCACAGCAAAGCATAATAAAACAATAATTCACACGGTCTCAAATGGTTGTCTCTTCTTCCCAGCCTTCGTTATCAGCAAAGGAGGATGCCCCCCTATTGCGAAGGCCAAACGGTCTGGCTTCAAAGGGCACCTGTGGATGTTAAGCAGAGACTCTCTGCCGCCTGCCTTACTGCCCTAAATATTTGGCATAGCAGAGAGGCCCGGGTCAATGACCGCTGTCAAGCTTTCTAAGTTACAACATGGAGTCAGTTTGGCTAAAGCAAAGAAATCAAAGTTACAAGTTCTGACACTATACATCTCTTGTTCATTCCTTATTGTAACCCTTCTTCCACGTTGTTCAAAGCCCAGACCCTCGGGTAATATCCATCTGTAGCTTGTGGCCTCTGCACGCAGCTTCTCTGTTAGTCTCTTATATTTCTTCCTGTCATTAATCACTTGTCTTGGTAACTCTTTCATTATTTTGACTCTACTCCCTTCTATTGTCCAGGCTTTTTGAAAACTTTTGTTTAGAATTTTTCCTGCCATGTCCTTGGACCTTAGTCTTATAACAATGTCTCTTGGTAGGCCTTTGTCTTTTGCATATGCTGAGTTAACTCTGTAAACACTATCCAACATATTTCTAAATTTTTCAGGATCTTCCTCTAAATAGTCAGCAATGATTTCCACCATATAATCCATTAAATCCGTCTCCTCCCCTTCAGGTAGTCCTCTCAGACGCACTTGAGTTTTCATTAATCTGCAGTCATGGGTTGTAACCTTCTCTTGGAGTTTTAGCAAGGTGGAAGCATGTATATCCACTTTCTCTTCAACTCCCTTAACTCTATTTTTAAGCATACCTAGTTCATCTTTAAAATCTTCAACTTCTTTTTTAAGATCTCCAATATCTTTTTAAAGTTCTTTTTTAAGAGCTGTTAACATTTTTAGGGTTTGTAGAATCTTTCGGGCTCAAGTGCCGTGTTCTACTGGAGATAGTTTTCCTTCCAGACATTTCGTTCTCAATGCACAGCAGCCAAGAAGGTCAGAGTGCCTGCTCCGGCTGCAACGCCACTGAGGATGTTCTCTGCAGCTGAGAACGAAACGTCTGGAAGGAAAACTTTCTCCAGTAGAACACGGCACTTGAGCCCGAAAGATTCTCCAAACCCTAATGATGTTACCAGCCATGAAAACCTGAAATCTTTGTTAACATTTTCTCCACACCCTTCATAATCCTGGCTTCCATGGTATCAAATTGGCTTTGCATTTTGTCCAAAGAGACCTTGCACGAGTTAATCTTCCTTCTGACATAACACCCCCCCAAAACTCAAAATATCTCCAAATCTGAATTCAGCACCAAGTCCAATAGCTTAGAACATGCTGTTTAAAATAAGACTAATTTCGTTTTTCTCCTACCTTCCTGGGCTGAAATATTGATTTTTAACAAATTTGGCAATTTTCCCTCTTTCAAAATGGCGATCGTAGTTTCTCTATGGTTAAAAATTCCTAGCGAGGACCTCCTTCTTGGTCTTGGTCTTCTCTCCTTCCTGGTTCACATTCTCCAACTATCGCGATCTTTGTAATCCTTGTTACATTGGCTAACAAGCTTTCACTTCCTGGGTCACAATGCTCAGCTCTCGTTCCCCAAATATTGCAGTCTTTGAATGCTTGTTATGTTGATTGGAAGTGCAGAGCGAAAACACAGGAGCCTACGTCACTGACCACAGGTATTCATAACAATTTCCTTCTTTTCCGAATTCTATTGAAGCTTTTAAATTAACAGAGTCCAAATTAAACAGTCTCTTATCTCCCTCTTATTTGGTCTCTGCTCAGGTTTTTTTCAGTTCCTACTATTATTTAGATTAGCTTAGAAATGTCCCGGAGTGGAGATAAAGATCAAAGTACCTTAGCGGCTATGTTCCTTCACCTTCGGTCTTCCTGTTTTTTTAAATGTATATCAGTCCCAAAAGAGAATGAGATCCAAACAGGCTTAAGCCAATTAAATGGCTCTTAATCCTTTGTAGATGTTGAACGACGCTCCCCTTCCTTGCCGGCTCTGCAAAGCTTCAAAAAGACAACTTTCGTTGTCAATTTTAAGCTGAGATCCACGGCTCCAGGTATTCTGGCGTCATCTTGGTCAAATCTCTAACTGAGAGATGTGGGCAGAGAACCCCAAAAGGGTTCTTTACTACCCTGAACAAAGGATTAAGTTCCCCCCTTATTCAGAGGGCTGCAGCTCTGTTGAAAACTCAGACTGGAAGTCTGTTTTTCCCACTTTGTATCCACCCCTTCCCCTCTTTAATGTATCTATGCTTGTGCTTCTTCTTTTTGTAGTTAAAGTCAATAAAAATTATAAAATCTCAAAAATGCTATCAATATCATGGTCACTAATTTTAGCTTCCCCCACCCCCAAACCTGGGTAGCTCTGGCTAGCCCAATCTCACCAGATCTTGGAAGCTAAACAGGGCCAGCCCTAATTATTATTAGGCTGGGAGACTACCAAAGAAGCCAGGTGTCAAGACGTGGAACGTGGTCAGACCATGTTGCTTTAACAATTAATCCATTTATTGAGAACACACATACAGTATGGAGGCAGATTGAGTTTGATACTGGCCCCAGGTTGGGGCCGGTCTTTTCTAGGTTTCTACAGGCGGGAAACAATACAGTCTTTCTCACACCTCCAGAGACAGCCAGCTCTTCTCAGGGTGTTATCTCTTTCCCAGAGGAAGAGTCCTTGAGGATGTGGACTTCAAAGCTGCAGCTGGCTTTTGTATAGGGGTGAGATTTCACTCTTGCGGTTACAATGTGCTTGTGGGGGGAGGAAGGCATTTGCTACAATTCTCAGGGTTAGCAAAGCAGAGTTCATACTAGGGTACATCATGGCGTTAGTCATGTCAAGCATTCTATTCTACATTTCAATTTCAGCAAGTTACACATCTGACACCAGGGGTCTCTAGGCATGCAATGGCAAACCACCACTGAATATTTCTTACCTTGAAAACTCAATGGGGTCAACTTGAAACTTTCCACAACCAATTTTTGTCAATGCATTTGGTTGTTGCAATGTTTAGCTTTCTCACAGTGGTGAATGGTTTTTTAAAGTGTTCACGATCTAGAACTAGTTAAGCCAAGATGCTGTAAAATTCAAAGTAAAAGGGTAATACTCTTTCATTTTTTCTTATACCAAGGTCAGATGCTGAAGCTGAAGCGCAAATACTTTGGCCACCAAATGAGAAGGGAGCACTCACTGAAGAAGATCCTGATGCTGGGAAAGACAGAAAACAAAAGAAGAAGGGGACGGCAAAAGATGAGATGGCTGGACAGCGTTACTGATGTAACAAACATGAATTTGAGCAGACTTCGGAGGATGGTGGAAGACAGAAGGGCCTGATGTGACTTTGACCATGGGATTGCAAAGAGTCGGACTCAACTGTGTGACTGAACAATAACAACTACAGCTACAGGGTCGGTGATAGGGTTGCCAGGTCCAATTCAAGAAATATCTCAGGACTTTGGGGGTAGAGCCAGGAGCAAGGATGTGACAAACACAATTGAACTCCTAAAGGAGTTCTGATCATCACATTTAAAGGGACTATATGCCTTTTAAATGCCTTCCTGCTTTTGGAAATGAAGGATAGGGATACCTTCTTTTGGGGCTCATAGAACTGGACTTCCTGGTCCTACCTTTTTGAAACTTGGGTTTGGGTTTTTTTGTTTTTAGGAGGAGCACCATATACTATGCTGAAAATTTGGTGACTCTGCCACAAGAAACAGCCCCCCAGAGTCCCAGATACCCACAGAAACTAAGGGGATCCCCTACTCCCAACTGGGGATTGGCAACCCTAGTAATTTTCCAGTGTCTCATGGCTGGACTTTCATATAACCTACTACAACATTATTTTTAATGGCCACCTTGGGAACTGAACCTCCAACTTTCTACATTCAAAGCACAGATGTTCTCCCTCTAAACTGTAATCCCAGTCCTGGTCTCCATATACTTCATCACAGATGTCACTCACTTTTTGATTAAAGTCAAACAAGAAAATACTAACAACTTGTCCTGTTGCTTAAGATTCCATATTAATATTTTACTCTTCTAGAACGCTCTTTCCCATTTTATGTTTACTTGATCCTGGTCCTCTGTCTCCTCTTTGTTTATAAATAGGTTCTGCCCCTTTCTGTGTGCAATGACCATTGCCAGCAGGCTCCAGCAATACCCCCATGGGACAGTTTGAATATTTGGTCATGCCTTTTGGGTTGCAAGGGGCTCCATGGGTGTTCATGAATTTTATAAATGATGTGCTCAGAAAGCTTTTGTACAAAGGGGTTGTGATGTACCTGGATGACATCATTATTTACTCTCAGGATGAGCAATCGCATGTAAAGTTAGTGAGGGAGGTGCTCAGCACCCTGCTGGAGTACCAACTGTATGCCAAACTGTCTAAATGTGAATTTCACTGAACGGAGTTAGACTATCTGGGGTTCCAGGTGTTGGGGCAGGGGTTGGCGATGGATCCGGCCAAAGTGCAAGCAGTGTTGGAATGGGCCCCCCCCCCCCGAGGACACATAGACAGCTCCAATCCTTCCTCAGCTTCGCAAATTTTTACAGGGCCTTCATTGAGGGGTTCGCCCAGATTGCCCTTCCCCTGACCGAGCTCCTAAAGACAAAGGGGAAGGGGCCCGAGGCCAAGCAGCTGGGGGCCCGGTTGCATTGGACCCTGAAGTGCTAGGAGGCTTTCGACCACCTAAAACATTTGTTCACTAGTGAACCAGTCCTAAGACATCCTGATGAGCAGCGGGCCTTCGTGGTGCAATGTGACGCTTCCGACGTGGCCGTAGGAGCCATTCTCATGCAAAAGGACGGGGAGGGGAAGCTACGACCCTGTGCCTATATCTCACAAAAGTTCTCGGGGGAACAAAGGAATTGGTCAGTGTGGGTCAAAAAGCCTTCGCAGTCATGTTTGCCCTAAAAACCTGGAGGTCTTGGCTCGAGGGAGCTAAGGTGCCATTTGAGATCTGGACGGACCACAAGAACCTCGAGGCCCTAACGGGGAAAAGGAAATTGAGTGAAAAGCAGATTCGGTGGGCGGGCTTCTTTTCCAAATTCGATTTCACCCTGCGGCACATCCCAGGAACCAGAAATTTTCTGGTGGACGCCCTCTCCCAGCTCCCGCAGCACGACAGTCAGAGGAAAGAGGTGGTAGACTCCTTAATTCCGCCCTCCCAAGTGGCGGCCATGGTCACCACCCGCTTGCAAAAGAGGCCGGAGCTGGAAGGGCTCAGCCACGACAGGATGGCCATGGAGACAGAAAGGGAAGGGGAAGCACGGCTAGAGGGGGTGCTAAAGGGAAAAGATGGACTCTGGTACAAGGGGAAAAAACTATATGTCCTCGAGGGACTGAGGAGGGAAGTCCTGCAACTCTGCCACTCCTCCAAATTAGCCAGGCACTTTGGCTATATAAAAACTCTGCACCTAATCAACCGGCAGTTTTGGTGGCCGTCCCTTAAAAAGGACGTGTCAGAGTATGTGGCTAGCTGCCCTGTTTGCACCATGGCCAACGGAGTGGGGGGAAGCCGCCAGGGCTCCTGCAACCACTCGAAACCGCTAAGCGGCCATGGTCAGTGGTATCTATGGACTTTATATTAGAACTACCCCCCTCCCGAGGGAAAACGGTAATTCTTGTGTGGTCGACACCTTCTCAAAACAGGCCCACTTCATCCCTTGCGCGCAACTACCCACGGCCAAGAAACTGACCGCTCTGTTCTTTGATCACATGGTAAAACTTCACTCGTTCCCTGACAAGGTCATTAGCGACCGCGGGCCGCAGTTCGTTGCCACCTTCTGGCGAGAGTTTTGTAAACTGGTGGGAATAGAGCAAGGCTTAAGTTCAGCCTATCACCCCCAGATGGACGGCCAGACAGAGAGGGTGAATGGGGTTCTAGAGCAGTACCTAAGGTGTTTCATCAATCAGCGCCAGTCAGACTGGGTCGATCTCCTCCCCTTTGTGGAATATGGTTACAACAATAGTGTGCACAGTTCTACAAAAGCCTCCCCCTTCTCCACAGTGTTTGGGTATGAGGGGAAGCCTATCCCATTGCTGCCTGGGGGGGAACCCCCTGGGACGCTGTCTGCGTTCAAACAGTGGTGGCAGGGACCGAGCCAGAGTTGGCCAACCACCCAGGAGAACCTGGAGGTTGCAAAAGAAACTTACAAAAAATACTATGATAAATCACATGTCCCCGCTTGGGGTTTCAAGGTGGGAGATTTATTTATTTATTTTTATTTATTTATTTTATTCGATTTATATCCCGCCCTACCCCACTGAGGTGGGCTCAGGGCGGCTCACAACACAAAAAGCTAACAAAATCAATTTAAAATACATTAATAATACATTAATAATTACAATTATACAGTAAAATACATAAAATACATATAAAATACATAAAAACACGTAAACTCACTTCAGTATGTACTATGCTACCTTCCTTAAATCAATCTTCAATATTCCAGTATTGAATAATCTGATGTTCAAGTTTTAAATATTCAGGCATTCCGATAACACTTAATCATATGCCAACCGGAAGAGGTCTGTTTTGCAGGCCCTGCGGAACTGTTCAAGGTTCCGCAGGGCCCTCACCTCCTCCGGGAGCTGATTCCACCAACAGGGAGCTGCAATCGAGAAGGCCCTGTCTCTGGTCACTTTCAGACGGGCCTCCTTTGGCCCAGGGATTGTAAGAAGGTTTTGAGACCCCGATCTTAGCACTCTCTGGGGAACATGTGGGGAGAGACGGTCCCTAAGGTAGGCAGGTCCCAGGCCATAAAGGGCTTTAAAGGTCATAACCAGCACCTTGTACCGAACTCAGTATGTTATCGGCAGATTCTGTATTTCTGTCAACCAAGAACCTACCTCTCTCACAACCCTCCAGGAAATTAGCTTACAAATTCCTGGGGCCCTTCAAGATCAAAAGGGTCATTAATCCGGTGACAGTAGAGTTAGACCTGCCACCTGCTCTTGGTAAAATACACCCTGTATTTCATTGCAGCCTGCTCCGTTGAGACGCCGGCTCTTCGATTTGGCATCCTCACACGCCAGGGTCCCTCCCAATGCCGAGGGGGAACCAGAGCCACGAGGTCCACGAAGTCCGGGACTCTAAGACCAACCAGCCTCATCTACTGCCTCAGGGGGTGGAGGGGGCCTAGGGGGGGGCAGTATGTCAAGTCTGCTCCTAACTTTGGTCAAGCCTGCACTCAATCACTGGTTCAGGGGAAAAGCATCCTGGGTAAAGCCATACTGTATTCCACTGCTGCTAGCTTGAACTCTCCTCACCCCCCTCCTTTCCTTTGTTATGTAGCATTGCTTTGAAATGGGAATATGTGAACTGGTTTATCGTGCCTTCTCAGGCTTGGCATCAGGGGAGGTTGGAGCCAAGAGGCGCTCAAGGCCAAACCAGGTCTGAGAAAGAAATTGTAACATCAATGTGTGAATGTGCCCTGCATAGTACCTCTCCCTCAAGAATCCCTTTGAAGTGTACCTTATATGATTGCATTCTACTGTATGATCTTTAGTCTTTCAATTTTACTGTAGTCGAGAGCCATGATATCAATAAACTAGATATTTTGTTTCAACGAAGACTCGTTATTGAATCTGCCGACTTGACACTCTTCATTTCTGTTGAAAGTGTGTTTATGTTTATGGATTCCAATGGATTCCCTGTGTAATCTAATATGGTAATTTAATGTATTGTCCAGCATTACAGTATCTTGGAATAAGATACTGTGTCCTGTTTGAGTTAGGCTATGTTTAGCCACTGCTGATTTTTTAGGCTGGCCAAGTCTGCAGTGTCTTTCATGTTCTTTTATTCTTGTCTGGATGGTAAATTGTGTGGTTCCAATGTAAACCTGTCCACAACTGCAGGGTATACAGTAGTGAGGGGGTCTCTTCTGTCTTTTGCTGATTGTAGCATATGTTGTATTCTTCTGGTGGGTCTGAATACTATTTGTAGGTTATGTTTCTTCATAAGTTTTCCCACTTGATCAGTGATTCTTTGATATATGGGAAAAACACTTTTTTTGCGGGAGACTGTTTTCCTTCAGTTATTTGTTTAATCCTTGGTTTAATCACTCAAGACTCTCTGACTCTGTGAAGAATTAACCATTCACAGTCCTGTAGTTGTATGTACAGCACTTATAAGCCTCTTTAAAAGTGCAGTCTGTCACACTTGCCGATAAGCCAATGTGACCTCCAGTGTTGATCAACCTCATCTACTATCACTTTTCAACTTTTACACTTGTAAACATTTCCATGACTAAGGGGAAAGTAGCATGTCTAATCTGGTGCCATTTTAATTACATTTTCTCTCAAACAGAAATTCACTGGCAAAGCTGATCCTGGTTTTTTTTTTTTAAAATGGACTCATAAAACCAGATTTATTTGTAGACCGATTGGTCTGCCATTTTTTTGATACCCTTTTTCTTTCTTACAAATTGAATGTGTCAGCCTATGATAAATGCTGGAAATAAGTTTTCCTTTCTACAGCTAACTGTTCCACTTTTATTCATACTCTCAAGAACATTCCTCTTCTTAGTTGTGTCACAAGAAAGCCTTTAATTTGTAAATATGGACATCTGGAGATATTTGTGCCTCCTTCTTCCAGTACAACTTCAGAGTGTACAACTCCATTGCTTCCTGTTACTGCGTGATATCTGGCATGTCAAGAGAGTTCGCTTAAGTCATTAAGGTCCCGGTCACTCATATATATCTATATCCAGACCTCAGATTCAGCAGGAGCTCACAGGAGCACAGGTCCTGAACCTTTCCGAGGGTTCCACTTCTTCCTCCCCACCTACCTTGTCCATTTAATAGTAGGTGCAGCTGCATAACTGTCAGCTTGTATACATTGAAGTTTGCTTTATTACCTGCACTGTTTATTTACTGGTAACTAACCTTATGCCTTTTGCTATACTAACCCCAGCATTATAAAGGAATGTGAAGGATAGCCGGGAGGGGGGAGCCGAGGTGCCAAACGGCCTTTTGAAGTGTAAAACATCTAGCCGGTTCCCAGGCACCTAGCGGAGACGAGCAAGGCCACAGCAGGGGAGGAGAGACAGTTTATGTAGGTGGGAGATAACAGATAGGCGCCCTGGCTATTCTCAACAGAGGAGCCCCAGTTTTATTATGGGAAATGATTTAAAAAACCCCTGCTTTGATGTGTATCCATATATGCTCATGCTTGCACCCCTTTCGTTATTAGTATCAACGAACTTGCGTAGTGAAATGCATTGCTGTAATCAATAAACGGAAACTTTGTTTTCAACAAAGCTAAGCCTGTTCATTGTGTTTTTTTTTGTGACCAAACTTTTTATTTTGCAATATATTGAAATAAATTCATCTCTACAAATTCAAATATATTTCTCCAACATATTACATACTTTCCTCCCCCCCACCACTCTTATTCATGACCTCCGCCGGTACTTAACACAAATTAAAAGCATATTAAAGATAAATTCACACTTGTAAAATCTTTTTAAAAAATTTATCATTCACTAACCTATTCTCTAATAATCACTAACCTATTCTCTAATAATCACTTAGCACTTATTAAACACAATGCTCATAGTTATTGATTCAGTTCCAGAGTTCCCCCTATCTTAGTCTTATCTTAACTCTCTCATATATGTATAATTACTATGTAACTATATCTTACTAACAAATAGTCACAATTCTTCTTTATCATTTAAGGTTCAATTAATGTTGTCAGAAATGACTAAATGACTCTTCATCCTCCATTATATTTCCACGTAACTTTGGAATTTACTCCAGTCTTCTTTAAACTTCTCCAAATTATTGTCATTTAAGATTCTAGTAAGTTTGTCCATTTCACTCCAGTTAAGAACATTTAAGGCCCAGTCCCATTTTTCAGGTATTCTATCTTGCTTCCACATTTGCGCATACAGTGTTCTCGCAGCTGAAAGCAAATACCACAACAATGTTCTGTCTTGCTTCGGAAAGCTTTCCATTTGTAATCCCACCAGAAAGACATCTGGTGCTCTCCAAATATTATAACCCAAGATTTTCGAGATCTCCTGTTGAATCATTATCCAAAATTGTTTCACTACATCCCTGGGTAGTTTACGCTTTCTGGCAAGCTCTGAATTGACTCTGTATGCATAATCACATAAACGCTCCATCTCCTCCAGATCTTCCAAAAATTCAGCTGTAATTTTGACAATGTGAGTCTTCACATCCTCCTGTTCATTCTCAGGCACTCCCCTTAGCCGAATCATATTCTCCATCAACTTACAGTCTTGTAGTATTACTTTTTTTTGCATTCTCTTAATGGTGGCATCTTGATCTCTAATTTTCACTTCTGTGTCAACAGTCTTTTTAGCTATTGCTTGGGACTCTTTCCTTAGGTCATCAATTTCCTTCTTAAATTCTTTCTTTACCTCTTCAGCACTGGAGTTTATTTCCTTAGTTAATTTCTTCTCACTTTCAGTTATTAAATCACTCATTGCCATCAATATTCTTCCTTCCATAGCGTACAGTTGATCATAAACTTGTTTAGACATTTTACCCTCTCTCACTAAGGCAGCTCTTAACCTTGTAATTCTTGATTCCAACTTTTACTCAGGCATTACTGATTGCCCATTACAAATAATGGGTTTTTAATAGGTATCTTCAAACCCCAATCTGATAGTTGCATTTAACCGAACAGAGCATGCCCTTTTCAATAAGCCTAAAAACGCCGTCCTCAAAGCTTCCTAGCTCAAGATATTAATTTTTAAAGTTCCAAGCCTCTCTTTTTAAAAAGTTTTCCTTTTACCCTCTAGGGCTTATTTTCCAATTTCAAGCACATAGTCCATGTTATTTAGCCCTTAGGGGATTGTTTATATATATTTTGAATCCTTTTATAGTCCACTTTCAAGTTATTTAGTGAAAATATTTTGGCCTTTCTGTAATTAGCCTCCAATGTTTCTCTATGGTTACTGACTCTTGCAAGTATCCGGATACTTGGATGCTCTTCTTCTCTCCACACTTACTTCCTGACTCTCTAGCATTGAAATCTCATCATGATTGCAGAAAGCGTCACTTCCTGTTTTGAGGAGAGAGACTGCAGCTTTGTTATGACTGGGGTTTTTTTTCCGAAGCCACAGGAATCCATAACAGCAAGTATTTTTCTGCACTTTTCTGCTTTCTTTTGAGTCCAAAGAAACCACTTCTACCCCCTTCCACTTCTCCTTGATTTTCCACTTTGAAAAATAGTTCTGGGTCCCAGATCTTCCCTTTTAACAAGCTTAAATTGCAGCCGGAGTATCAGATAACGATCGTTACCTTATTAATGACGTCTATTCTCTCATTATTCCCGTCCACTTTATCTCAGATGTTGTTATAGTCCATAGGAAGTTGAAGCTTTAGTGAGTTTATGTCAATTTAATGACTCCAAGGATTCTTTGTAGGTGATAGAATGCAATTCTTCATCGGGGGAATCTTCAAAGCCAAAAAACCCCCCCTCCTGGGATCATTTGTCAGCCAAAGTGAATTCCCCTCGAAATAAACATGCATGCCGTAGACAATTTCCTTTACTGGAAAAAGTAGACAGTAGGCTTTATAAAGCCTTTTCTGTCCAAAAACAAAGATCCTGGTCTGCTCCACACAGGGAAACAGGACAGCTCACCAAGCTTCAACCCCGGAAGCCCCCAAGCCTGTTCATTGTTGAAACTTCAATGCCCCTTCGCTGACAATAACAATCCCTGGATTAGGAGAGCGGGCAGCCAGCCACCAGAAGCTTTGCTACACCCTTAGCAGCCCTCATTAACCCCTGGAGAAGCCTGCACCACCCTTTCTCCACTTCTTATGTGATTTTGGGTGGTGGGTGGCTTGCTGGCCTTTTGACTGGGGGAGGCAGCCCAAGAGAACTACATGCAAGCGAGGCCTGATTGGGCTGGCTGGATCTCTAGTCAGCCCAAGCAGGCCTCACTCGTCTGGGGATCTCCTTTCTTGCATTGGATAGCTTTTGACTGGGGGAGGCATCATATGCTAATGAGTTATGCTAATGAGCTCCACAAAATATTTTTCTACAAAATGACCCATCTATATCTATACACACACACACACACGTGCGCTTCTGATACCTGAAAACAATAGAAGGTGCTATTTTCTGGCCAAATCATGACCAGGAATACATCAATATCTTCCACACTCTTTCCAAAGGGCAGAAAGTTTTTAAAGAGTAATTGCTATTGGCTCAGAAGACAAGTATGATGCCATTTGGACTCTGCTAAATACTACCAGGAACCCACCTTTCCTGGGAATCTTTGGGCAGTCCACTTCCCACACAAGTTACTGAATACAAAAGATGTTCTTTCCCTATTTTCCCATGAGTCCACTTTTTCTGCCTAATATGGTCTTCCTCCCTTGTGTTAATTTTAAACTCTAAATTCCAGAAGACACAGGTCATCATCTTGTTATTTTTTCAAGTACGAGACGTTTAATGGCATAATAAAATAATAAATAAAAAATACAAACAGGATCTAAAATGAAAGAAGCAATTAAGACAATGTCACTGAGGAAAAAAAATACTCAAAATAGAATTAATCAAATACTCATTGCCTTTTCCTGGATATTGAGTAACTCATAATCAGTACAATAGCCAACTACTCAGCCACTATTGCAGTCAAACTGGCAGATTTATCAGCAAGTAAATACTGGGTAATTCTTGTTATTAATCTGTGAGAATCTGTACACATTAAGGGTACATAAATTATCAACTAAAGCAATTCTTAGTAATATTTAAACCAGTCTTCCTTTTTTCAGACATGGATGCCTGTGTCAAATGTCTAGAAGACAGCTATCCCAACAAAGATAAAAACGAATGCATTCCCAGGGTTATAAGCTACCTCTCGTATAAAGAACCATTGGGAATCAATTATTTCTTTCTCTGTGGTCACAGCATTGATGCTTGGAACCTTTCTAAAGTACCAAAACACCCCCATAGTCAAAGCCAACAACCAGAATCTCTCTTACATTCTCCTTATCTCCCTCCTACTTTGCTTCCTCTGCTCCCTGCTCTTCATTGGGAAGCCTGGAAAACTTACCTGCCTTCTCCGACAAACAGCTTTTGGTATTATCTTCTCTGTGGCCCTTTCCAGTGTATTGGCCAAAACCATCACTGTTGTTCTGGCATTCATGGCTACCCTGCCAGATCCATGATGAGAAAGTGGGTAGGGAAAAGAACAGCAAATTTTATTGTTCTCTTATGCTCCTTTATCCAAACAATTATCTGTATCTCTTGGTTAAGTACATTTCCTCCATTTCCTGATAGGAACACACACATGCTGAATACAACTATCATACTGCAATGTAACGAGGGCTCACCTACCATGCTTTACTGTGTCTTGGGCTATCTTGTCTTCCTGGCCATTGTTAG
The DNA here is from genome assembly GCF_032191835.1 of Heteronotia binoei. Lineage (NCBI taxonomy): Eukaryota > Metazoa > Chordata > Lepidosauria > Squamata > Gekkonidae > Heteronotia > Heteronotia binoei. Next base: position 33,743,240 of record NC_083237.1, read on the forward strand.
CTTCGCTGTGGCATTCCTAGCCCAGAAGTTACCTGACAAGTTCAATGAAGCCAAATTTATCACCTTTAGTATGTTGGTGTTTTGCAGCATTTGGTTTTGCTTTGTCCCTACCTACCTAAGCACCAAGGGAAAATACCTAGTAGCTGTACAAATTTTCTCCATCTTAGCCTCCAGTGCTGGTTTACTGGGTTGTATTTTTTCCCCAAAGTGCTACATCATTGTCCTGAGACCTACACTGAACAACAGGGAGAAGATGGTAAAGAGAAGGAATTGAAATAAAATATATGTCTGTGTTCCTAGTCAATGTGTTCCCTGGAAATGTTAGATGATTTCCGCTCCTGTGGTTTCTTGTGCAAAACTACCACAGTGTCAAGACGTGGAATTTCAAGTAAAGATGGATCATAGTGTTGTAACAATTAATCCATTTATTGAGAACAAACAGTCAGCAGAGAGGCAGATTGAGTTTGATACCGGCCCAAGATTGGGGCCAGCCTTTTCTACATTTCTAAAAGCAGGAAACAATACAGCCCTTTTCACACCCCCAGAGACAGCCGGGTCTTCCCAGGGCTTTAGCTCTTTCTCAGAGGAAGAGTCCTTGAAGTGGACTTCAAAGCCGCAGATGGCTTTTCGGCTGGGTGTGAGTTTTTACTCTTTGCGGTTACAATGTGCTTGGGGAAAGGACACTTGCTACAGTTCTCAGGGTTAGTAAAGCAGAGTTCATATTAAGGTACATCATGGCGTTAGTCATGTCAAGCATTTCTAATCTACAATTCAGTTCCAGTAAGTTACACGTCTGACACACAGTTGGTGTGGCTTGGTGAAAAAAATATTTGTTGGGGAATGCTCATTCCTTTAACCTTCACTATGGAACATCCACAGAAATGTATTTCTGAGTCCAAGGTGTTCATTCAAGTTATCTAAGGAAGACTGTCACACTGAACCTACTCCAGATAACCACAATGATGCAAAGTACTTCAACACTGAATGAAGCACCCAGTGTGAATAGAATGACTTCAACAATGGCCTGTAGGAGAAGGCATGGATGCTTATCAAAATATATATTCACATGAATCAGCTTCGGAAGCAGAAGATTATCTCTTACTAGAGTGGAATAGCTGCATAAATAAATATTATGGATTTAAACAATTCTAACACCAGTTTTGAGGAGCCTCACGGTGCAAAGTGGTAAACTGCAGTCCAAGCTCTGCTCACAACCTGAGTTCGATCCTGGCGGAAGCTGGATTCAAGTAGCCAGCTCAAGGTTGGCGCAGCCTTCCATCCTTCCAAGGTCGGTAAAATGGGTACCCAGCTTGCTGGGGGTAAAGCGTAGATGACTGGGAAAGGCAATGCCAAACCACCGCATAAAAGTCTGCCAAGAAAACATCCTGATGTGATGTCACCCCATGGGTGCTTGCACAGGGTGTCAAGTCTGCTGTATTTTTGGGAATATAATTTCTAACTCTGGTTCAGAAGCAAGGGATTCTGGATCCACACTGAACACTGAATGCTGCTAGCTAACTCTCCTTCCCCCCCCCTCCTCTTAGTCATGCCTTTGTTGTATAGTTTGCTTTGAAATGTTAATATGGGAATGAGATGTTGGAGCCTTCTCAGGCCAAAAGGGTTGTGGGAGTACAGAGCGCCGCGGCCTTGGTGTGAGAATGAGAGATTAACATCCTAGTGTGAAACCCTGCTGTTTAGTGTACCCCGCCCGTAGGAATCCTTTGATCTACACCTTAAAATGCTTGGTGAATGTTCTTCCACCTTAGTCCTTCAATTGTTATCATGGTCTACTTTTCTGCTTTCAATAAACTAGAAGCTTGTTTTCAACCAAGGACTTGTTATTGAATTCAGCTGACTTGACATTTTGAAGGACTCAGCTTTATTGGAGTTCAACCTTTCCGGCAACTGAAAAGGCGATGTCCGATCAGCCTCCGGACAACGGGGAACTCCCAGCCAGAGCGGAGGGGGCTGAGACACCCTGGCACATCCACACTGCCAGAAGGACCGCGGCTTCCCCTCCCCAGTTCCAGTTGGTGGTCACCCCCCGGCAATACCAGCCGAGGACCTCGACAACGTTGATGGACCAGGCACCGATCCGCCGAGAGGCGATCATGACCCGCCACACCAAGCGGGTTCTACTGGCCGAAGCCGCGGCTACCAACCCGGGAGAGCCGGAGGAAGGAGCCGAGGCGACCGTGACCCAAGTCCCGGGCGGCGGGAGCGAAAGCGCAGAGTGCGGGGAGGAGGACGAAGGGGGGCCGAAACCCAAGGACCCGCACGACGAGGACTACCAGATGTTCCGGTCGATGGTGCGCCGTGAGGTCGACGGGGCAGTGAGGGACCTCAAGGATCAACTACAGACCCTGACCGCCCAACTGGGGAGAGCGTTGGGAGTAACCGGGACTTACCAACAGCAGCCGGGGCCAGGGGGGCCACGCGGCCGACCGAGTCAACCCCCACCCGCCGCTGTGACGACCCCCCAGGCTCCGATGGCGCCCCAAGCGCCGGTGGCGCCCCAAGCACCGGTGGCCCCTGCCCCGATCAGACAGCGAGACCTTGGGGGGAGCCGGGAGCTGGATGCAACATTCGACGGGGACCCAGAGGAAGTGAACTACTTTGCAATCCAAGCGAATAGTTACATGTACTACTGGGGAGATCTGTTCCCCGATGAAGTGAGCCGAGTGGACTATTTGGGCTCGAAGTTGCGGGGGGCCGCCAAGAAGTGGTATTTGAGCCTGTGTGAGACCAACAGCCCGATTCTGCACTTCGTGAACACGTTCGTGCAAGCTCTACTGACCCAATACGAGGACCCCCTGCAAGAGGCCAGGGCGCTGTCGGCGCTACGAAATATGAAGCAGGGGGCCCGATCCATCCGGGAGTATGCGGCGGACTTTCAGGCTAACGCCGCCCGGGCCCGGAATTGGAACGAAGTAATGAAGATTGAACACTTCACCAATGTTCTGAACCCCAGCATCCTGGACCGGGCGCTAACCCAGGCCCACCCAGACACGCTAGTGGGGTGGATCCAGCTCGCGGGAGAGGTGGAAACCAACCTGAAGCGGGTGGCAATGCTGCGGCAAGCACTGACTGCCGGAAGGGGCGCACCCAAAACCCCACCCGGGAAGGTCGAGCCTCCCAAAACCAAGAAGCCGCCAGCGGCCGCCTCGGCGAGGCCCCGCCGCTGCTTCCGTTGCGGCGACCCCAACCACCTCGCCTCCAACTGCCCCCAGCCGCCCGCAGGAGCCGCCCCGACACCGGGGCTGAACAGGCAAGGCACCCCGAAGAAAACCACGGGCCGCCCTAAGGACGCGGCGAAAAGCAGCACTCTGATGGTGCAAGAGGAGTTGCAAGAGGAAGAAGTCCGCCTCTCCGCAGAGTTAGCTGACCTCGCGTGGGAGGAGGAGCCGGCGGGAAACGGTGCCGACCTGCTTTGAACGGTGCCAGCCAGCAGGTCGATCGGGAGGAGGCACCATTAACGGTAAAAACCACGGGAAGACTGTACTTTGTAATGGTGAAGCTGCTAAACCCAAAACTGAAAAGGTTCCTGCAGATCCGCGCCCTCATAGACTCGGGGTGCAACCGGGAACTAATTTCCCCAAAGGTGGTGGAGGCCCTGGGACTAGAGCGGTTGCAACTTCCCCACCCCATGTGGTTTGCGCAAATGGACGAGTCGGTGATGGGGGGGTAGCCTTGCACGCAGGAAACAGAACCATGCCCCCTGGGGATTGAGAGCCATTGGGACACGGAAACGTTTATCATCGCCCCGGCTTGTGGCTACCCCGTGGTGTTGGGAGTGGGGTGGTTGGAGAAACACGAGCCCCTTATCCGCTGGAACGCGCAAACCATCCGGTTCCCCGACCCTGATTGCAGCGGGCACTCGTGGGACACGGCGTGGGGGCCGCGGGCGCCCGCCGCCCGAGAGAGGGCGTGCGTCCTGGTAGAGGAGGTGCACCAGGTCCCGAGTGTATATCAGGACCTCATGGAAGTGTTTAGTGAGCGGGAGGCCAACCAATTACCCCCCCACCGGAACACGGACTGTGCCATAGAACTGATCCCCGGGGAAACCCTCCCCCGGGCCAAACTTTACCAAATGGGGTGGGCCGAGAAGAAGGAGCTGCGCAAGTTCCTAGACCTGAACCTGGAGAGGGGTTTCATCAGGCCCGCCACGGCGCCCCACGCGGCCCCGATGCTATTTAGAAAGAAGAAGGACAACACGCTTAGGCTTTGCACTGATTTTCGTGGGATAAATGCGATTTCCATGTCCAACGCTTACCCCATCCCCCTCATTAAAGACTTGCTGAGCACGGTGGCGGGGGGGAAGATCTTTACAAAGCTTGATCTGAGAGACGCGTACTTCCGAGTGCGCATCAAAGAGGGGGATGAGTGGAAAACGGCGTTCAACACCCCGATGGGACAATTTGAGTACCTAATCATGCCATTCGGGTTGCAGGGGGCGCCTGGGGTATTCATGAATTTTATAAATGATGTGTTGAGAAAATTTCTGTACAAAGGGGTGGTGGTGTACCTGGATGGCATCATTATTTATTCCCAGGACGAACAGTCCCATGTAAAACTAGTGAGGGAGGTGCTAACCACCCTGCTGGAGCACCAACTGTATGCCAAGCTGTCTAAATGCGAGTTTCACCGCACCGAATTAGACTACCTCGGGTTCCGGGTGTCCAAAGACGGACTAGCCATGGACCCTGCGAAGGTGCAAGCAGTCGTAGAATGGGCCCCCCCGAAGACACGTAGACAGCTCCAATCTTTCATCGGATTCTCCAATTTTTACAGAGGATTCATTGAGGGGTTTGCTCAAATCGCCCTGCCCCTGACAGACCTCCTCAAAACAAAGGGGAAGGGGGAAGACGCAAAGCGACCGGGGGCGAAGCTTAACTGGACACCCGCTTGCCAGGCGGCTTTCGACCGGCTCAAGCAACTGTTCACTAGCGAGCCGGTCCTGAGTCACCCAGACGAGCTCAAGGGCTTCGTGGTCCAGTGCGACGCCTCCGATGTCGCCGTAGGAGCCATTCTCATGCAGAGGGATGGGGAGGGGAAATTGCGACCCTGTGCCTACATCTCAAGGAAATTCTCAGATGAGCAGAGAAACTGGTCAGTGTGGGACAAGGAAGCCTTCGCAGTCATGTTTGCGCTTAAGACCTGGAGATCGTGGCTGGAGGGGGCTAGAGTGCCATTTGAAATATGGACGGATCACAAAAACCTGGAGGCACTCACGGGGAAAAGAAAGCTCAGTGAGAAACAGATCAGATGGGCGGGGTTCTTTTCCAAGTTCGATTTCATTCTGAAACACATCCCGGGGACCCGTAACTTCTTGGCTGATGCCCTGTCCAGGCTCCCGCAGCACGAAAGCCAGAGGGAAGAGGTGGTCGACTCCTTAATTTTCCCCACACAAGTGGCGGCCATGGTCACCACCCGCTTGCAAAAGAGGAGGGAGCTGGACGGAATCAGTCGGGAGCGCATCACTCTAGAGGCCGAGAGGGAGGGAGGCGGACGGCCTGAGGGGGTGCAGAAGGGGAAGGATGGACTGTGGTATAAAGGGGAGAAACTGTACATCCCGATGACTCTGAGAAAAGGAATTTTGCAGCTTTGCCACTCATCTAAATTGGCAGGCCACTTTGGCTATGTAAAGACGCTGCACCTAGTAAGCCGGCAGTTCTGGTGGCCGTCCCTCCGAAGGGACGTGTCGGAATTTGTGACCAGCTGCCCAGTGTGCATAATGGCGAAGAAGAGAGGGGGGAAACCCCCCGGTCTCCTGCAGCCGCTAGAAACAGCCAAACGCCCCTGGGCCATTGTGTCGATGGATTTTATAGTAGAGCTCCCCTCTTCACGGGGGAAGACGGTCATTTTGGTGGTAGTGGACACGTTTTCCAAGCAAGCCCATTTCATTCCATGTGCCCAACTACCCACAGCCAGGAAGCTGGCCATCCTATTCTTCGATCACGTGGCCAAACACCATACAATCCCAGATAAAGTAATTAGTGACAGGGGGCCTCAGTTCGTTGCCACCTTCTGGCGGGAGTTCTGCAAGCTATTAGGGATGGAGCAGGGGTTAAGTTCAGCATACCACCCCCAGACAGACGGACAGATGGAGAGAGTGAACGGGGTGCTAGAACAGTATTTACGATGCTTTGTGGGCCAACGCCAGTCAGACTGGGTAGACCTCCTCCCGTTTGCAGAGTACGCCTACAACAACAGCGCCCACAGTTCCACCAAAGCCTCCCCCTTCGCTACGGTATTGGGATATGAGGGAAAGCCAATCCCGCTGCTGCCGGGGGGGGGAGAGCCCAGAAACGGGTTCTGCGTTTGAGCAATGGTGGCAAGGACCTAGCCAATGCTGGCCCTCCATCCAGGAGAACTTAAAAGCAGCAAAGGAGGCTTACAAGAAGCAATATGATAAGTCTCATGTGCCAGTCTGGGAACTAAAGGTTGGGGACTCAGTGTACCTGTCAACGAAAAATCTACCTCTCTCCCAACCATCCAGAAAGTTGGCATTTAAGTTCATAGGGCCTTTTAAGATCAAACGGGTGATTAACCCAATAACTGTGGAGTTAGATTTGCCTCCGGCCCTTGGTAAAGTTCACCCTGTGTTTCATTGCAGCCTGCTGCGTCGAAGCCCAACCTCGACCAATTGGCACCAAACGGAATCAACGCCCATCTCGGGCAGGGGGAGTGCAGAGCCCCCCCCCCAAGCTTCAAAACACGAAAGCATGATCAAGAACAACCTCGAGCCCGCACCGTAGGGGGGGCTTAAGGGGGGCAGTATGTCAAGTCTGCTGTATTTTTGGGAATATAATTTCTAACTCTGGTTCAGAAGCAAGGGATTCTGGATCCACACTGAACACTGAATGCTGCTAGCTAACTCTCCTTCCCCCCCCCTCCTCTTAGTTATGCCTTTGTTGTATAGTTTGCTTTGAAATGTTAATATGGGAATGAGATGTTGGAGCCTTCTCAGGCCAAAAGGGTTGTGGGAGTACAGAGCGCCGCGGCCTTGGTGTGAGAATGAGAGATTAACATCCTAGTGTGAAACCCTGCTGTTTAGTGTACCCCGCCCGTAGGAATCCTTTGATCTACACCTTAAAATGCTTGGTGAATGTTCTTCCACCTTAGTCCTTCAATTGTTATCATGGTCTACTTTTCTGCTTTCAATAAACTAGAAGCTTGTTTTCAACCAAGGACTCGTTATTGAATTCAGCTGACTTGACACAGGGGACTATGTTTACCTTTTATAATGCCAGTTTTAAAACAACAGAACAAAGTTAGAGTCTAGTAGAACATTTAAGACCAACAAAGTTTTATTAAGGGTATAAACTTTTGTGTGCATGCCCCCCCCCCCATAAGTAAGGGTTGATGACACTTTCAATATATTCGAAGAAGTGTGCATGCACATGAAAGCTTGTGTATAACTTTGTTGGTCTTAATGGTGCCACTGAACTCAAGCTTTGTCCTCTTGCTTCACACTAACATAGCTACCCATCTAGTTTTTAAAACAAGACTGCCATAGTATACTTTGCCTTTTTTCTCCCCCATATGCTATTTTCCAATATACGCACTTCCCTCTTCTGAATAAAGAGGCAATTTAGGGAAGCAATGAAGCAGATCCCTTCTAATTGTCCTTTGGGATCACCTTTCCTGGTGTGTTCATTAGAGTGTTATGCTCTAATGATTTGATTCCCCACTCCTCCATTTGCACCAGGTTTGATTCTCCACTTACACCTGCTGGAATGGCCTTGGGTCAGCCATAGCTTTCACAGAAGTTGTCCTTGAAAGGGCAGCTGCTGTAAAAAGCTCTCTCAGCCCCACCTACTTCACAGGGTGTCTGTTGTGGGAGGGGGGAGGTAGAGGAGACTGTGACCACTCTGAAAGCAGGATATAAATCCAATATCTTCTAATAATCAAAATCTGCTGGTAGTCCCTGGCCCAAAGAGTGTCCACCCTGGCAGAATACTCTTCTGGGGGAGATCAAGCCCCTGTGGGGCTTATTACAATTCTACAGGGCCTGCAAAACAGAGTTGTTCCACCAGGAACAAGGTTTATGGTTGAGGACAGCAAGCTCCTTTCTGGCAGGTTCCATCTATGATTGGCCTCCTCATCCTTTCTTCCTATTTCCTCTTCTCCTCTTCTCCTCTCTCCTCTCCCCTTCCCATCTTATCAAACAGGATATTGCTCATCCATAGGATATTACACCATCTTTTAGCTGTATTGTGTGGATTTTATTGCACTAATTATAATTTTGGTATATTTATTTTCTATTATTTTATAATATTATATGTTATAAACCGCTCTGAGCTGGTTTCAGGGCAGCGGGATATAAATCTAGTGTAAGAAAGAAAGAAATAAAATATACATAGCATGCCCTCATATTGAACTGTTCAATATCTGCTAACAATATCTGAGAATATCTTTAGGGGAGAGAGATTCTTTGATCTGGATTTCTTACCTGCCATAGAACACAGAAAACAAAAGCTTATAGCCAGAATTAAACCTTGTGCATGTCAGCGCAGGGTTCATCGAAATTCCAGAATAATAGAACTCTTTCTTTGTGAAATAAGTTTCTTTATTAGAAATACAATGTCTCTGCAGTTGAAGAGCTTTGAGAGTGATAACATACATTGAATAGCTTGGGGCATATATGGGAGTACATCAAAGGGGGCTTTAAATCATTCTCAAAACAAAGTTACTTTTCTCTCACTGGGGTACGAGCTTCACACGTCTGTTATCTATCTTCCTGAACCATTCGTACTCCTCCCTTCGGCCAGTGGCCTTGGGGGGCCTGGGAAACGGCATCGTTGTCTCTCTCTGTTCTGCCAGCCGTTTATTGCTCTTGGTGCCCAGGGCTCCCCTCCCTTCCTCCTTCGCCCCCCCCAACATGGCTAACATTCTACAGAGGTGCAGCGGGGTTAGTCTTTAAACAAACAAACAATATAGGCAGCATGGTTAGTATCAATAGCAGGCAATTGAACACAAGCTGACATACTGCCCCCCCCTAAGCTCTTGCTCGGGGCTTGTTTGGGTGCAGTAGGTAAAATTGCTTAAGCAGTTTGGGAGCATTAAGATCTGAAGCTTGGACCCACTCATCGCAGCTAGGCGGAAAATAGCGCCAGCGCACCAAATACTGCAGGGCCCCCCGGTGCACTATAGAGTTGAGGATCTCCTTCACTTCGTGGTGCTTCTGGCCCTGCACCAGGATAGGCTCCGGCTCAGGGCCCCAAGGGTGCCACCTCGACCCACCCGGATCTCGACGGACAAGACTGCAATGGAAAACAGGGTGTATTTTACTGAACAGTTTAGGCAAGTCCAGTTCCACGGTCACCTTATTGATCATCCGTTTGATTTTGAACGGGCTTAGGAACTGATAGGCTAGCTTCCGGGAGGTCTGGGGAAGCGGGAGGTTCTTCGTTGACAGGAACACTGTGTCCCCAACTTTGAAGTCCCACCCCGAGCTGTGTTTCTTATCGAACTGGGCTTTATAGTCTCTCTTTGCCTCTTCCAAATTTTCCTGGATGACTTTCCAGGAGCTCTCTAGAGATTTCCACCACTGCTGGCATTCCGGTGAAAGCGCAGGGCGGTCACCCCCCGGGAGGGTTGGAAGAGGCTTTCCCTCGTAGCCGTGCACAGCTTGGAAGGGGGAAACCTTGATGGACCCGTGCAGGCTGTTGTTGTAGCTGTATTCCGCAAAGGGCAGCAGTTCCACCCAGTTAGACTGCTGGAAGTTTATATAGCACCTTAGGTATTGCTCGAGAAGCCCGTTCACCCGCTCGCTTTGGCCGTCCGTTTGCGGGTGGTAGGCAGAGCTTAAACCCTGTTCCATCCCAAGTAGCTTACAAAACTCCCGCCAAAAGTTGGCAACGAACTGTGGCCCATGGTCGCTAATGACCTTGTCGGGGAACAAGTGGATCCGGGCCACGTGCACAAAAAATAGATGGGCCAGCTCTTTGGCGGTGGGAAGTTTACGGCAGGGAATGATGTGGGCCTGCTTAGAAAATGTGTCTACGACCACTAGGATCACCGTTCGCCCCTGCGAGGGAGGCAGTTCTACAATGAAGTCCATTGATATCACCGACCAGGGCCGTTCAGCGGAGGGGAGGGGTTGGAGCAAGCCCGGCACTTTCCCACCCCTCCACTTAGCCATCAAGCACGTTGGGCACGTTTGTACAAATTCCAAAATGTCCCGTTTCATTTGGGGCCACCAAAACTGCCTATGCACCATGTGGAGGGTTTTTACATAGCCGTAGTGCCTGGCCAGTTTATTCGTGTGGCAGTGCTGGAGCACCTCCAACGGCAGGGATTTGGGGACGTAGAGTTTCCCTTCGTGGAACCAGAACCCTCCTTCCCCCTTCTGCACTCCCTCCGGGCGGTCCTTCCCTTCCGCCTCGGCTTCTGAGATCAGCTTACTCCCCCCCCCACGGCCCGCTCGAGGGGGTGGCCGCCTGCGAGCGCGTCTTCACTGCTCCCACCACTGCTTCGGGGGGGGGGGATGAGAGAGTCTATGACTTCCTCTCGCTCGCTCTCATGCTGCGGGAGCCTCGAGAGCACGTCGGCTAAAAAGTTCTTTGAACCGGGGATGTGGCAGAGGGTGAAATCGAACTTGACGAAGAACCCAGCCCATCGAATCTGCTTGCCAGTCAATTTTCGGCGCCTGGTTAGGGCTTCTAGGTTTTTGTGGTCAGTCCAAATTTCGAAGGGAACTCTAGCCCCTTCCAGCCATGACCGCCATGTTTTTAAAGCGAAAGTGACAGCGTAGGCTTCTTTGTCCCACACGAACCAGTTTCTCTGCTCGCCTGAGAACTTCTTGGAAATGTATGCACAGGGTCTCAAGCAGCCCCCCTCATCTTTCTGCATGAGTATGGCTCCCACGGCCGTGTCGGAGGCGTCGCATTGAACCACGAAGGGCTTGAGCTCGTCCGGGTGCACTAGCACCGGCTCGCTCGTGAAGAGGCGCTTGAGGGTATCGAACGCCTCCTGGCACTGGCTAGTCCAGTTCAGTTTCGCCCCCGGTTTTTTTGCCTCTGGCCCCTTCCCCTTCGTCTGTAGCAGATTGGTGAGGGGGAGGGCCACCTTGGCGAACCCCTGGATGAACGTTCTGTAAAAATTTGCGAACCCGAGGAAAGATTGGAGCTGTCTACATGTCCTCGGGGGTTCCCACTCTAGCACGGCCTGAATTTTGGCGGGGTCCAATATACAATATTGGCAGTATGGTTAGTATCAATAGCAGGCAACTGAACACAAGCTGACAGTGCATTATGCTCAGGAGAACTACATCTACTGGAAGTCCATGGCTCAAGGAGCATCCAGCTGCCCTCAATTGCCTTCTCGGTCCTGGTCCTGGCTTCAACTTGGGGGAACTCTCTGACAAGTAGCATCTTTGCTCTGCAGGACTTGTTACAATTCTGCAGGGCATGCAAGGCACCATGGACAGCAACTTTTTTAACAGGACCTGACTCTATTAGTTGTTGCCTCCCTCTCCTCCTCCATGTTAATATTAATGGGGGTCAAATGTAGGTTTATGCTTTTACGACAGCATGTTTGACTGTCCTGTTTTTTCTTTGTTTTAAAGTGTTGTGCACTGTTCTGATCCCACTTTGCAGGGAGGGTGGGATAGAAATGTAATGTAATAATAAAATAAAGATGCCACTAGTCTCAAGCTTTTGTCTGTTGCGTCAGACCAATACAGCTACTCACCTGAATTTACTTCCCATAGTATCATTATGCATGTCCATCACCGTTTTCCAAACATGTCAAAGAGTGCAGTAATTTCATGTACATGAAATATTGTTGCCAGAGCTTGGACAGAGATCTGCTCTTCAATGCCAGATTTGGCTGTGGCAAGAAGCAGCCATAATCATCATTATTAAATAGCCACAATGGAGTTAGATGGGTTAAGAACTCAAGAGAGTGTTGGACCAGGACTGGAGACGCCTGGCTTCAAAACAGCTCTGAAGTTCACAGGTGGACTTATGCCAGGGTCCCAATTGTCACCCAGTCTTCCTTGCAGGGTTCCTTAACATCATGGGTTGCCACTCCCCAGGTGAGTTTTATAAACACACAAAAATGCTGCCAACAAATTCAACTACTACTTCATACTTTTTTCATTAACCTCATAAATCCTTACATTGTAGACATGCTTGTTAACATACTTTACTGAAATTTCCACAAAATGTACAAAGAAATATGTACATGCAAAAAGTCTCTTAAAGTACTACATCCATCATCTGTGCTATTTAAAGTGACAGTCCCAATAATGTCCATGTGTGCGTCTATTATATTGCCGACCTTCACTTCCTTGTGGACTTCTCTGAAGTATGTATTCAACAGTTATAGCAGCACCATAAATCCTAGGTTAATTCCATTTTTCTGATTTTCTTCTTCCTGGCTGCAATTTAGCTGGAACTAACATACATACATAATAGTTACTATGAATTACATCATGAATCATACCTTTAATGCACACCAAATTGCATTACTCACCCTGTGCTCAAAAATCTTTACTTCGTAGCAATAGCTCTCTGCTCTCAATCTGGCACATCAAGTTCTCAATGCAGAAACTAGCAACAGTCTGCTTACATATCCGTTCTGCAGAGGCCCCACACCTCTCTCTTCACTGCTTCTTTTCTTTAAGACATATTCTATATAAAATAAATGCAGTATTCAAAATAAATATAGACAAATCCAAGGAGGCATTCAAACCAGATGGTGCCAAAGTCCCAAATTTGTGAATGAAAAAAGCCTCTTTTTGCAGCAAAACGTTAGAAGCATCCACACAATTATATCTATGACTCTTAAAGACATATACCACTGTGCACTTTTGTGTGTTTATAAATCCTTCTGCTGTCTGTTTCCTTGAGTGTTGTTGACATAATCCCCAGGTGGGGGCAGGGATCCCCCAGTTTGGATCATCAGAAAGTGGGGGGGAGGGAAATGTCTGCTGGGCACTCCATTATTCCCTGTGGAGACTGATCAGCTGGTATCTAGGGCTTGAGGGGGGTGTTTTTTGAGGCAGAGGCACCAAAATTTCAGCATAACATCCAATGCCTCTCCTCAAAACACCCTCCAAGTTTCAAAAGGATTAGACCAGGGGATGACATTCTATGAGCCCCCTAAGAAGGTGCCCCTATCCTTCATTATTTCCAGTGGAGGGAAGGCATTTAAAAGGTGTGCAGTCCCTTTAAATGTGATGGCCAGAACTCCCTTTGGAGTTCAATTATGCTTGTCAGAACCTTGCTCCTGGCTCCACCCGCAGTGTCTCCTAGCTCCACCCCCAAAATCCCCAAATATTTCTTGCACCGGACTTGGCAACCCTATAACGTCAGAACTGACCTACACGTGACCATTTCCTTTTGTGCCCGGGAGCTCCATGCTACTCTGGCAGAAGTGAGTAATGTTTCTTTTCCCCGTGAAGCAGCAGAGGGCGCACCGCTGTTAGCATGCTCCGCCAGATCTCCCCCAAACCCCACAACCGGCGCGCACACTTCTTCCTTCAGGACACACAACCAAAGAACCCGTGTCCCTTGTGGGCGCTCCTTTCTGGCTCAACCCAACCCTAACGGAAGGACTCGCCGATAAACACGAAAGCCACACCGGCCCCTTCCGGGAGGCGTAACAACTCTGGGGAATTTGTCGACGCTTCTCTGCGACCGGAGAGGCCAACGGGAATTGCACAGGAGCTTTGCTGTCGATCCAGCTCTGCAGACGTGGGAAGGGGTCACAAGCTGCCTCAGACCGATCAAGGTCAGGTGATTTTTTCTGATATGATCTGATATGAAAAAGGGGTCCTTCGCTTTTTTAGCCAGCCTCCATCCTGCAAACCGTTCGGCGCTGGTGCCCAATCGAGCACTTCCAGCTCGTTTCGTTTCTCTTCCATCTCTTTCCTTGACCCCTTCTCATTTGCTTGGCTTCTCTTCTTCACTCGGCACGCCCAAAATTCTGTCCCTGGCCAGTTCCCTGCCCAGACCTCCGTGGGACAGATTGTCGGAGGCACTGCCTGAGTCTCACATGGGTAGAAAGTTACTTCCGCCACCCCAGCAACGGGATTTGAGCCCCAAACGGGGGAAAAGCAGGCAGGATGTGGCAATAATGCTTCAAGGTCCTGCCTTTCCTCTTGGGCTTCTTCCAACCAATACTCCTCTAAGCTGTGGAGTCATGAGAGCAAAAAGTCTGCTTTGTGAGCTACTGGCATTCAAATTGAGAGCTTCAGCATAAATTAGCTTGCTCTGGGGCCAGTTTTCCTGAGCTAAGACAAAAATGTGTGAACTGGAGGCTAAAAACTGTGAGCTAGCTCACACTAACTCACCTTAGAGGGTACGCTGCTTAGAACCAATCCTGCAAATCCAAGAGATGGTTAGCCAAGTAGAGGCCAGGGGACTATCACTGGATGGGAGATGGGTGAGCCACAGCCTCAATTTAAGTGGGGCGAAAGGTGTGAGGGGGGTGCCTCTGCCTACTGATTTTGTGACTGCAGAAAGGAGTGTTGGTTTAGCAAGGATTTTATTTGGCGTTTTATGAGTTTAGGGGAGAAAAGACTTACTTGAGTGTGACAAAGAAGCAGCCAGTTAAGGCCCTTTATTCCTACCTGGGGTGTTGTGGGTGGGTGTTTGTGGGAAAGTGCTGTGTGTAGGAAAAGAGCAGCCTTGAACCTGCTGGGGTATCCTGACTAGAGAAAGGGGGATGAGAACTGCCTTCAGGGTTTATTTCCATTACTTGTGAGCAATGCTACCTCTAAGCTGTGAAGTCTTGTGAACAAAAATTCTACTTGGTGAGCTACTGGCATTAAAGTTGTCGAGTTACTACAACAATTAGTTTGCTCTGGGGCCATTTTTCCCTGGACCAAGATAAAAATGTGTGAGCCAGAGGCTAAAATGTGAGCTAGCTCACACTGACTCGGCTTAGAAGGAACCTGGCTTGTGAGCCAGTTTAACTTTATATATTGAAGTCACCCACATGTAGCAGTTATTCTATTAATGACTTTATTTTCTGTTAAACCTTTGTTGTTCATCTCCATTTGTGTTTTACCTGTCCAGTCAGGTATCTAGGGAAAAGGTGGCTTTTGTTTACCTCACAAATAAGGACAGTTTTTCTCTAGTGGGCTTCCAAATCAGAGGCCTTTAGGGGAGTACATAGCTCACAAACTACAAAGACTAAAGCTTGTGCCCCCCTTTTATTTGATTGTGGGTGATCAGGGTTTAACGAATCTATAGGAGAGGATCAAGTTGGGGATTGGGCATTCTCCAGTCCAGAAGGCAGCTGTCTCAGAGTTTTTCTGCCTCATCACTTCCCTATAACCAGTTCCCTGATCAAGCTCACAGAGACAGATTTTAAGGACCATTTCGTCATTTCCATGCTGTGATCACAGTTTGGCCTTCAGCTGAATCGGAGATGGAGATTTGCCCCCTAGAGCAGTGGCCCCCAACTTTTTTGGCATCAGGGACCGGTTTTGTGGAAGACGGTTTTTCCATGGACCGGTGTGGGGGGATGGCATTGGGTTTTTGCCACCACAGGCTGCCCCCCATGGGAGGGTCTTTAAATGGGGGGGAGACTGGGGCTGTTTCTGTCCCCTCCCCGCTAGGTGGCCAGCTGGCAGAAGACCAATCTGCCTCCTCCTCCCATTTAAAGACCCCCACTGGTGAGCTGATCAGCAGGGGCCTATAAATGAGGGGTAGGCTAAGGTCACAGCAGTGCTGCCTCTTCTGCCAGCCCAGGACCCAGGTGGACAAAAGAGATGGTGTGGCCTTGCTCTGCGGCTCAGTTGCTAGCAGGCCACGGACCAGTACTGGTCCACAGACCGGTGGTTGGGGACCCCTGCCCCAGAGCTAAGAAGGAAATGAGCAGGTGGGGTTATAAAAATTAATCATTTACCTGGAGTGTTTTGAAGAAGTAAGACTTTTTCACAGGCACAGCAGTTGTAAGGAAAGCACCACTTCAGAAGAAGTTCTGAAGGTGCACAGGTGAGCTCCTGTTGTGTAAGATGGAAAGAGGCTACACCCATGCTCAGCTGGGGGGTTTCCCTATGCCCTGGAGGCAAAGCAGGGATGGCAGCATCTCCATGAAGTGCTCAGCTTTGTTATCTAAAAGTCTTCTGCAACCGTCTGAAGTTTCAGAAAAATATGAGAGGTGCTGGGTTCAGATAGCTTCATTCTCTTGTTGTCCTCTATTGTTTACTCTCCCCATGCATAAGCTCCTTCTCTAGTGCATTACATGGATTCCATACTAGTGAAAACCATAATCAGGTATATCTATTCCAAATGAATCAGCCCAGAAAAAATGGCTCTGGCAGTCTGCCTTTAAGTATCCAGTGTACAGTAAATAAACACTGAAAACGGGGGTGGAGGTGACTTCTAGTCACAGTGAAAAGTGACCACGACTATATGGGGATCTAGCAGATAAGATTAATTGAAGAAACTGATTTATGTGATTTCTGCTCTCAAGCTCTTTCAGTTCCTCTAACCAAAGTAGAAATTAAATTTTTGTTTTGCCCAGATGGGGTGTCTGTGTGCTCCACAAAGGCCTCCTCGTCAGAGATCCTCATCAACCTTCTATGGCCTCTTCACAGACTATAACAAGCCAGGTAAGTCACTTGTACAAGGTGATTCAATTGGGTGTGTCTAAGAGATACATTTGTGATCTTAGGTTTGACATTTTACATGCTACTAAAAGTTGAAAATCAGATTTGCAACTTATTTGAAGTGATTTCTTTTTTGTCCTATAGTACCTGGCCAGCATACTATGGAGCAAAGGTAACCCAGTGGTGGCTAGATGTGGTTCTTCTTCCTGGGGGGTAATGAACTTTGAACTCTGGGCTCAAGTTATTTGCCATGGCTGAGGCCACCCCTTTAGCTGATATGGCTTACCACACATGTCCACTGTTTCCTTGACCCAGTTCCCTTGCAAAGCATCTCTTTGGATGTGGTGGTCCGTGGCTTCGTGGCTGATGTAGCATCTGAGCTTCGGTATAAGAATGAAGAGGAGAATCCTGTGGAGGCAGCTTTGTCTTCCCTCTAGATGGTGAAGCTGCTGTCTATGCCTTTGAGGGCCTGATTGGTGGGAAGCGGATTGAGGCCCAGATCCAAGAAAAGAAAAAGGTATGGGGAAACAGAGAAGTCTTTGGGACTACAGGGACTTGGTTTCAAAGGAGAAACTTGCCTTAGGGAAAATTGATTTCCAAATCAAGAGCTTGTGTCAAGAAACCCAGGTATTGGACTCAGAATAAAGTATGCTAAATATAATTTTTTTTAGATCTTTTGTTTAATATGTTCATTGTACCATGCACCCGTATTGTCTAGTTGCACAATAATTTAGTATAAAAGTAAGTGAAGATGCTGTAGCACAGAATATGTGATTAACAGGCCAGTTAGAAAGAGCTGGGAGAAACATCAGAAAGTGGAAAATGTCTTCTGGACAGTCCTTGTGTCTATACCTGAGAAAAAATGGAAAGGATAAAGATAGAGTGTGCTTTCAGCTCATGAGATCTTCCTCACAGCATCTCTAAAAATAAAGCATACATTCTATTACCCGAGGGTCTGGGCTTTGAACAACGAGGAAGAAGGGTTACAATAAGGAATGAACAAGAGATGTATAGCTTTTTTGAAGAGAATAAAGACTCTGCACCATAATGGAGTACAAGTTACTATCTTGGAATATAAACTGATTAAATTCACCACAAAAACGAAAGCAACATTTCATTGAATTAAAAAACAAAAATGTAATATAATTTGTCTACAGGAAGTTCATATACAACAAAAGGATTACAAATTTTTGTGGAATAAACATTTGGGATTGGAATTTTTTTCATTGGCGGAATAAAAGAAAAGAGGGGTGGTTTTTTATATCAAAGAACAATTAGAACCAAAGTTGATACTTAAAGATAAAGAAGGAAGCTATATTGCAGTGAAGTGATGATGGAGGCAAAAAAAAGTTGCTATTAGGATTATATGCGGCCAATGGAGTAAAAGACAAGTTTTTAAAAGATATTAATCGACAGTTGGACAAAATGTCATATGACCAGATTTTGATGATGGGTGATTTCAATGGGACAATACAGAACAGTATAGATAGATCAAGCCAAAAGAAGAAAGATAAAGAAGGAAAATTGCCAAATTCCTTTTTTGAGTTGGTTAAACAAGAAAATTTAGAAGACATTTGGAGAAAATTTAATCCTGAAGTAAGAGACTATACCTTCTTTTCAGCAAGACATAATTCTTTTTCCAGAATAGATATGTTATGGGGCTCCAAAAGTTTGGGCCTCATAACTAAAAAAGTGGAGATTCTACCAAAGGTTTGTGCAGATCACAACCCAATATGTTGGATTACAAAATTGCAAAATTATGGCTCATGGAAAAGAGATAGTTGATCAAGAAGGAATTAAAAGAAATTTTTTTAAGTATTATGCAAATTTATTTAAAGGTGCGAAAATTAGAAAAGAAAAAATGGAAGAGTATTTACGAAATATCAAAATAGCACCTCTGACTGAGTATATGAAAAAGATTTTAAATGACCCAATAGAAAAAATTGAAATAGAAGCAGCAATAAAGGCAATGAAAGTGGGCAAGGCTCCCGGGCCAGATGGATACACAACTAAATTTTATAAAATTCTCAAAGATGAGATAGTACCAAAATTGCAAAAATTGTTGAATACGATAAGAAAAAAAGGGAAAATTCCAAATACCTGGAAAGAAGCTGTAATTTCGTTGATCCCCAAAGAAGATAGAGATGTCACAAATGTAAAGAACTACAGACCAATCTCACTATTAAACAATGATTATAAGATTTACGCAAGAATTCTGGCAGAACGACTTAAGCAATATTTGATCAACTTTATAAAGGAAGATCAAGCTGGATTTCTCCCCAAAAGGCAAATAAGAGGTAATGTAAGAGCTGTTGTAAATATTGTAGAATATTATGAGAAACATAGTAATAATAATAATAAATAATAATAATAATAATAATAATAATAATATTTTATTTTTATATCCCGCCCTCCCCGCCAGGCGGGCTCAGGGCGGCTAACAGACATGGGAGTCCCATGATTCACATAAAACAACATAACAGACATGGGAGTCCCATGATTCACATAAAACAACATAACAATTTAAATATATCAATTACCAATAAGTTATTTAAAATAGGTAAAACATATAAAATAGGTGCTAAAATGCTGTAGTCGTAATGTACACAAGATGGCTAGATGTCCGCTCATTAAGTTAATCAGGTTCTATCTCGAAAGCCAGCTGAAAAAGAAATGTTTTGCAAGCCCTGCGGGATTGGTTCAGGTCCCGCAGGGCTCGCACCATCTCTGGAAGGTCGTTCCACCAACGAGGGGCTATCACCGAGAAGGCCTGCTCCCTAGTAGCCTTCAACCTAACTTCTCTTGGCCCAGGGATTGTTAGTAAGTTCTGAGAACTAGACCTCAGTGCTCTCTGGGGCACATATGGGGAGAGGCGGTCCTTTAGGTAGGCAGGTCCTTGGCCATATAGGGCTTTAAAGGTGATAACCAGCACCTTATAGCGAACACGGTATACAACCGGCAGCCAATGCAGATTCCGCAGCCCAGGCCACGCAGGCTCCCACCGTGGTAGTCCCTCCAGCAGCCTGGCCGCCGCGTTCTGGACTACCTGAAGTCTCCGTGTTCGGTACAAGGGCAGCCCCATGTAGAGGGCATTGCAGTAGTCTAACCTCGAAGTGACCGTTGCGTGGATCACAGTTGCTAGGTCGGTGCGCTCCAAGAAGGGAGCCAACTGCCTCGCCCTCTTGAGATGAAAGAAGGCGGATCTAGCAGTGGCGGCTACCTGGGCCTCCATTGATAAGGAGGACTCCAGTAGCACTCCCAGGCTCTTGACTTTGCGCACCGGTATCAGTGGCGCACCGTCAAAGGCCGGTAAAGTAATCTCCCCTCCTGGTCCGCCGCGGCCCACGCAAAGGACCTCAGTCTTCGCCGGATTCAACTTCAGCCCGCTCAGCCTGAGCCAGTCAGCCACGGCTTGTAATGCCCGGTCCAAATTTGTAGGGACATCACCAGCCCGGTCATCCATCAGTAGATAGAGCTGGGTGTCATCTGCATATTGATGACAGCCCAGCCCATACCTCCGTGCAATCTGGGCAAGGGGGCGCATAAAGATGTTAAACAGCATCGGGGAGAGAACTGCTCCCTGAGGCACTCCACAATGAAGTGGGTATCTCTGAGACAGTTCCCCCCCAATTGCCACCCTTTGTCCCCGACCCTCAAGAAAGGAGGAGAGCCACTGTAAGGCTAGCCCCCGAATTCCTGCGTCGGTGAGGCGGCGGGTCAGCAGCCGATGGTCGACCATATCGAACGCAGCCGATAGGTCTAGCAACAGCAATACCGCCGAGCCGCCTCGATCCAGAAAAAGAAGCGGCTTTATTTTTTGTGGATGCAGAAAAAGCCTTTGATAATTTGAACTGGGACTTCATGTTTGCAGTAATGGAAAAAATAAGTTTGGGAGAACATTTTATAAGAATGACGAAAGCAATATACACGGATCTATATGCAAAATTGTGTATAAATGCAGATCTTACAAAAGAAATGAAGGTGAGCAAAGGTACAAGACAAGGATGTCCGCTTTCACCATTGTTGTTTATAATGACTCTTGAAATTTTGTTAAGACAAGTACAAGATGACAAAGAAATAGAAGGATTAAAAATTAGAGGATTCTCTTATAAATATAAAGCATTTGCGGATGATATTGTGTTTATAACTGAAAATCCGATTCAAGTGATACCTTTGTTGATAGCTAAGATAAAACAATATGGAGAATTGGCAGGACTATACATAAATAAAGAGAAATTTTTATGTAAAATATGCAATCAAGCAGACAGAAAGAATTGCAGACTTTGACGGGATGTGAAGTTACTTCTAAAGTTAAATACTTGGGTCTAGAAATAACTATGAAGAATATTGATCTGTTCAAAAATAATTATGAAAAGTTATGGTGCAAGATGGACAAAGACATGATGAAATGGAACAGATTAACTTGTCCTTGTTGGGCAGGATTGCTGCAATTAAGATGAATATTTTGCCAAGAATAATGTATTTGTTCCAAACTATTCCGATTGTGAAAGATAGCAAACACTTTAATAAATGGCAAAGGAAGATTTCCAATTTTGTATGGGCCGGGAAGAAACCAAGAATTAAGATGAAAATTTTGATAGACGCTAAGGAGAGGGGAGGTTTCCAGCTTCCAGACTTAAGATTGTATCATGATGCAGTTTGCTTGACATGGATAAAAGATTGGATAATGCTGTTAAATAAAAAAACTGTTATGGCTAGAAGCTCAAGGGAATAAATTCGGCTGGCATGCTTATATGTATTATGGGAAAAACAAGATGGATGGTCTTTTTTCTCACCACTATATTAGAAATAGCTTACTAAATACTTGGATAAAATATAAGAAATATGGTGATGAGAGAAAGCTGCTTTGGATAGTGCCAGCAGAAGTAATAAAAATAACAGCTGAATCTGATGAAGAAAAAGCGATGTCATATAATCAACTGCTAAAGAATCAAGGTGATAAAGTTGAATTAAAATCTGCAGAAGAGTTAAATAATAAGTATGACTGGTTTCAAATGCAACAAATAAAAAGCTGGATGGAAAATATTAAATCTGTTGGAAATGGGATTGGATTGTGAAAGTTTTATCGTGGAGCGAGATGGACAAATTAACAAGAACTTTAAGAGACTATGATTTGGATGTGTTTAAAAAGGAGTGGAAGAAATTTAGAGGATATATAGAGAAAGAGTGGAATGTAAAAAGACATTGGACAATTTTTTAACATGAATATGAGAAAAGAAAGATATTGAACTTTGATTGGTTTAGGGTACCTTTATAACTGAACTTAAGGATATAACCTTGGTGGGAGTCTAGTAACGGAGGGAGGGGGGATTGCAAAATATCATATGGGTTAGAGATAGTAATGATATAATCAGAATTTGCTACCATATGTGATCAATAAAATTATTTAAGCACAATAAAAATAAAGCATACATTCTAATTATCCAAATCAAAATATATTTTAGTGAATCTGACAAACTGATTCTGTTGCTGATTTGAATAAACGTTTTGGATTTTTTTTCATATAGAACTGTAATTTTGATATATATATATATATATATATATATATATATATATATATATATATATATATATATATATATATATATATATATATATATATAAATACGTTCCTTCATTGCTCAGGTACACAGAAATGAGTGGAGCAGTGGTTCTTAATCTTTAATCTACTACTGTTTTCTGAGTACACAATATCTTTTGAATGTGCACCCCATTTGTAACACAAAATAAACCTCTTTGCTTACACACACACACACACACACAAAGGGAGAGAGACCTTCAGAATCCTGGACACTGCATCACCAATTTGGTTGATGTATTTTATTTAATTGCCTCAGCTATTTGTCAGTCAAACATTTCAAATATGAGAACAGTATGGAATGTGTTCCTGTAATGTGGTCACTGTCTCTTTAGCAGGAGTAAATTTCTTCTCTGGTGAGCCTCCTCTTTCACAGTGATCCCCATAGAGAGCACATTCATCAGCATTTGTTTTGACTTGGGGATCTTAAGAAGATTTTGAGACCCCGAATGTAGTGCTCTCTGGGGCACATATGGGGAGAGGCTGTCCCTAAGGTAGTCAGGTCCCAGGCCATATAGGGCTTTAAAGGTTATGACCAGCATCTTGAAACAAATCCAGAACACCACAGGCAACCAGTGTAATGTTTCCAGCACAGCTTGAATGTGCTGCCATACAGGTAGCTTCAATAACAACCTGGCTGTTGCATTTTGCACCAGTTGCAGCCTCCAAAGTTGAGTCAAGGGCAGCCCCATGTAGAGGGTGTTACAGTAGTCTATCCTCGAGGTGACCATCATATGGATCACTGTTACCAAGTCATTACACTCCAGATACAGAACCAGCTGCCTTATTCACCTTGTGGAAACATTTCCTTGTCTTCATATTCTGTCCTCTCCCTATTCCAATATAGGCAGAGCAGGAATACGATGATGTCCTGAGCAAAGGATGGAATGCCTTCCTGGTTGAGAGAGCTGACCATACCAGCGACATTTTCATGTGCAATCTGGGAAACCTTCCTCCCAATGGGGAAGTCACTCTCAACCATTGCTGAACCTTAGCCTGCCTTGTGTGTATAGCATGAGGGGAAGTGAGCCGGAAGGCGGCAATTTGGGGAGAGACAAAGCAGGCAGAGGTGGAAGTCAAGTGGCACACAGGCTTCCCACTGTTAAGAGCCTGCCTGAAGTAGGCTTTGAGTACTCCAAAGGGAGGCCACAACCAGCACCACTTGCTGGCTCAGAGCAGCACCGCTTTCTCCATAGCACCAGGTTCACTACTCTGCCTCATGCCAGGGGGAGAGGGAGAAGGCAACAATGGGAGTAAAGAATTCTGAGTCTTCCTGTTGCAAAAGCCTGCTCCAAGTCAGCCATCAAGATTGTGAAACCTCTCTATCCCAGAAGCCTCCTCTCTTCCTCAGCATGAGGCTGCTTGGGCAAAAAAGTGGGATTGCCAAGGTGCCAGGAGGAGAGCAAGCTGGCTATGGAGATAGGGAAGTAAAACCAACAGTGTGGCCAGCTTGTTGCTTTTTTTTCCAGAGGCCTGCTGGAGAGCACAGAAGCTGTGGAGGAAGATAAGGCAGGTGTTGGAGAAGCTGGGCTCTGGTTCATGGCTTGAGGAAAACACCTCAGAGAGGCCCACAGCTTACTCATCTCCCTGTCCCTCCAATTGTAGCTGTAGCGAGCTACCTGCCAACCTGTCAAGCAATAGACGTCGGCCACATTCCTGAAATATGAAGTTGATGTCACCATGGGAAGAGTGCTCAAAAGAGCCACATAAGAGAATATAAGAGTATAAGAGAAGCCATGTTGGATCAGACCAATAACCCATCCAGTCCAACACTCTGTGTCACATAGTAGCAAAAAAAACACCCCAGGTGCTATCAGGAGGTACATCAGTGGGGCGAGGACACTAGAAGCCCTCCCACGGTTGCCCCTCCCCCTGCACCAAGAATACAAAGCATCACTGCCACAGCCACAGGTGGCCTATCAGAGAATAACATGTGGGTCTTGAGCCACTGTGTATCTCTGGCCTAAATGCTGGCACCTCTGACAGAGGGAAGTTCATCTGAGGGTTGGTTCTACAAGGGAAGGAGTATACCAAGGATGGAGATTAGAAGCACTCTGTGGAAACGTGGTGGTAATGCTGTAACAGGAGTGAAATCAGAGGGCTAACTTCAGATTTTCTCTCCCCCACCTCAGGAGACTCTGATTCTCCTCCTGAAGAGCCTGCCTCTGGGATGCTTCTTCAACATCTATGGCTTTGGAGTTCGCTACGTCTCGTTTTACCCGTGAGTGTCAGAATGCCACATGCCTGTCAGCCCCCTTCATTCCTTGTTCCTTCCTTTCTCTTTTATTTCCACCTTGCCTCCCTCAGTCCAAGAGAACATTTTGTCATTGGCAATAAGGAAGGGGAGTTGCAGCAGAACCAGCAGCTGAGCCCTCTGACAGCACAGCAGCCAAGCCCTCAGAAAAAACTGACAGTTGGCTGCTGCCACCCTCATTCCCTGCAGTGGAGTGGCCACAAGCACAAAGCCGCCCCCCCCCCCCGCGACTAACCCCTGTAGATGGCTTGTGTTCGAGAGAGACTTCGGAAAGGTTTGGCCACCCGGTGCCGAGAAACTCGGTTGAGAGCTAGGCACTCCCTCAGTCCAGAGTTCTAACAGGAGCCTGGGCGCTCGCTTATTGGAAACAGCAACAGCAAACCATTTAGCTCCCTGCTCTAGGCAGATTCCCCTGTGGAAAGAACACATCTATCTTGCGACATGCATTCACCCCAGCTGACTTTGAAACCTGATCCGTCTGCTCCTGAACTCCCGGCTAGCAACCACTTGGCTATTGGTTGGTGTGTTTCGGACATTGTTTTCTATTGGTTCTTATTCTGCCCTGCTCTGTTGGTTCTGACCTTGGACTGGCTTTGGACTCTGTGCCTTGGACTTGCCCTGGTGGTTCCCCCCTCTGCTGTTCAACTCATACCCTGTCTGGAACTGGGTCTCGCTCCCTGCCTGCACCCCAGGGCGTGACACATTTCCGTTTCAGGCCTACTAATGCTGATTTAATGAAACCAAACCAATTATCTGTCATTGACCTGAAATTTCATGACACTCTGCTTGGCATCAATGTTCTTCCTTTTTTTTCTATATTATTAATGCTACCTTCTTGGCAGTTACTAGCCACTAATGGCTTGTATTTTAGCAGAGGAAGGGTTGTTATTATAAACAAGACATCTGCAACCTTGACTTTTAACCTCTGCAGGCAGAGTGTAGAGTATACCCAGGAGACAATGTCAGAGGCTCTCCAACGTGTGCAGAAGCTGTGGGCTAATTTGGGGGGCACAGAGATTCTGAAAGCACTGAAGGCCATTTACAGCCAGCCATGCCGAGAAGGACATCCTCGTCAGGTACAGTAAAGAAATGACTTTGTGACACTTCAGGTTAGGGGTGGTCAAACTTGCTTAACACAAAAAATAAGCATCAGATGTTTGAGAGCCACAAGACATGAGCATCAGAGGAAGGAAGGAAGGAAGGAAGGAAGGAAGGAAGGAAGGAAGGAAGGAAGGGAGGAAGGAAGGAAGGAAGGAAGGAAGGAAGGAAGGAAGGAAGGAAGGAAGGAAGGAAGGAAGGAAGGAAGGAAGGAAGGAAGGAAGGAAGGAAGGAAGGAAGGCAAATAGATGGTGGGGAGGGAGGTATTGGATAAACATATGGAACAGAGCTCCATCAGTGGCTATTAGCCACAAGGTATACATGGAACTCTCTGTCTGGGGCAAGTGATGCTCTGTATTCTTGGTGCTTGGAGGGGGCGGGAGGAGAACACTAGGAGGAATTCTAGTGTCCTGGCCCCACTAATGGACCACCTGATGGCACCTGGGTTTTTTGGCCATTGTGTGACAGAGTGTTGGACTGGATGGAACTTCTTTGCATATTAGCCACACACCTCTGATGTAGCCAATCCTCCACGAGCTTACAGTAGGCCAGGGGTAGCCAAACTGACAGGTTGCACCAGGTGACTTTTGGCAATCCCAGTGAGGAACTTTCAAGGCAAGTGAGAAGCAGGTGGTTTCTCTTAGGTTCTTAAGGAGAGGTGGAAGGAAAGCAACTTTAACTTTAAATGCATTCTCCAAGCTGCTAGCTGGATAAAAACTGATATAAAAAGAGAAATGCCTTCTCCAAGCTGACCAACAGGCGGTGGGGGCTTCAAGAGCTTCACAATGTGTGTGAAAGAGCTACATGTGGCTCCCAAGCCACAGCTTGGCCATCCCTGCTTGAGGCGTTGCAAAAAGTAATGAAACATATTTGTCAGGTTGAAGACGCATGGTCCAAGTCCCCTTATTACCTACGTCTGCCATTACCAGCAACTTACTTTTGAAATCAAAACCCTTTCTGCTGTAGTGTTGACAGTGAGAAAACATAGAGAGGGCAGTGTTCCTTCCAAGGGCTAGGTTGTTGGGACCATGTTGCCCAAGCAGAACTTTTTACATGTCCAGAGGCAGATTCTTGGGTATTTTTAAGCATACTCCAGTTTGAAAACCACCGGGCACATCAGGCATTGGTATCTGTCAACTCTCCATAAGGCTGAACTAGGCATGTGTGTAAAGTGCTGACAGGTTGCACCAGATGACTTTTGGCGATCCCAGTGAGGAGCTTTCAAGGCAAGTGAGAAGCAGGTGATTTCCTATTGCCTTCCTCTGTAGCATCTTCCTCTGCAAAGTAATGCACATTGGGGCCAAAAATCCCAGCTACAAATACAAGTTGATGGGGTGTGAACTGGCAGAGTGACCAAGAGAGAGATCTTGGGGTCATGGTAGCTAACTCACTGAAAATGTCAAGACAGTGTGCGGTTGCAATAAAAAAGGCCAACGCCATGCTGGGAATTATTAGGAAGGGAACTGAAAACAAATCAGCCAGTATCATAATGCCCCTGTATAAATCGATGGTGCGGTCTCATTTGGAATACTGTGTACCATTTTGGTCACCGCACCTCAAAAAGGATATTATAGCATTGGAAAATGTCCAGAAAAGGGCAACTAGAATGATTAAAGGTTTGGAACACTTTCCCTATGAAGAAAGGTTAAAACACTTGGGGCTCTTTAGCTTGGAGAAACGTCAACTGCGGGGTGACATGATAGAAGTTTACAAGATTATGCATGGGATGGAGAAAGTAGAGAAAGAAGTACTTTTCTCCCTTTCTCACAATACGAGAACTCGTGGGCATTCAATGAAATTGCTGAGCAGTTGCGTTAAAACAGATAAAAGGAAGTACTTCTTCACCCAAAGGGTGATTAACATGTGGAATTCACTGCCATAGGAGGTGGTAGCGGCTACAAGCATAGCGAGCTTCAAGAGGGGATTGGATAAAAATATGGAGCAGAGGTCCATCAGTGGCTATTAACCACAGTATATTACTGGAACTGTCTGGGGCAGTGATGCTCTGTATTCTTGGTGCTTGGGGGGGGGGGCAAAGTGGAAGGGCTTCTAGCCCCACGGGAACCTCCTGATGGCACTTGCGTTTTTGTTTTGTTTTTTGGTCACTGTGTGACAGAGTGTTGAACTGGATGGGCCATTGGCCTGATCCAGCATGACTTCTCTTATGTTTTTATCTTCCTTGGGAGACTCCCATCCAAGTACCGACCCTGCTTAGCTTCTGAGACGTAACAAGATCAGACTATATCCTGCTGCTTTCCTTCCCAAACTAGACATTAAAGAGGATGTATAAAATGCCCTCTGTGCTGGTGGGTCTCCATAGATAAGCTTTTGGCCTCCAATCTCACACCTTTCTCTTTCTCTTTCAGCTGTTTGTATTCACAGACGGAGAGGTATCTAACACTGATGAAGTCATTGCAGAAGTCCAGCGTCACAGCGGCTCCCACAGGTTGGAACGAGGCAGAAGAGATCAAACACTCTTGGTCTGCTGTATCCTCAGCATAACCTTAGACTCATCCTTCCTCTCCAACACTTTATTCAGATCAGGGCTTTTTTTTGTAGCAAGAACTCCTTTGCATATTAGGCCACACACACCTGATGTAGCCAGTCCTCCACGAGCTTACAGTAGGCCAGGGGTAGCCAAACTTGCTTAGTGTAAGAGCCACATAGAATAAACGTCAGATGTTTGAGAGCCGCAAGAACATGAATGTCCAAGGAAGGTGTAAGCCGAAATGCCCTCAAAACGAGGTTGGGGAATTAGTTAGGTGGACACCCGGCTTAATAGGAACCTTTTTACCAAATGTGTACCAGGCTCAACCATCCAGATAGTAAATGCTCAATAAAATGGACTCTAATTTAATAAAAACCAATTGTAATTTATTTAGAATAATAGTTCTTTCACACAAGATAAAAATACAAAACACTCATACATTCACACAGGTCTAGGAAACACAGATAGATTGATAGGGGAACATATATGGGTAGACAAACAGGGTAATATTTACCATCCTAGTCTTCCAGGAAGGTTTCCAATGGCGACATAAGAGGACAGGGGAAATGGACCCCAAACTGTGGCCAGAATTGGGGATGGATCTAGACAGCGGACCTGGGATTAGGGTGGCCATAATGTCTGAAGGCCAGCCAGGGACACTTCGGGGGGGGGGAGGTAGGGGTGCGCGCGCGCGAAGCGTGCGTCGTCGGAAACAGGAAGTGACGTCACTTCCGGTGACGTCACTTCCGGTGACATCATGCCACCTGCCGGAAGCAGGAAGTGACATCACTTCCTGTGACATCATTTCCCCCGCGCCACCTGCCGGAAGCGGGAAGTGACATCACCTCCCCGCGCCACCTGCCGGAAGCAGGAAGTGACATCACTTCCTGTGACATCATTTCCCCCGCGCCACCTGCCGGAAGCAGGAAGTGACGTCACTTCCGGTGACGTCACTTCCGGTGACATCATGCCACCTGCCGGAAGCAGGAAGTGACATCACTTCCTGTGACATCATTTCCCCCGCGCCACCTGCCGGAAGCGGGAAGTGACGTCACCTCCCCGCGCCACCTGCCGGAAGCAGGAAGTGACATCACTTCCTGTGACATCATTCCCCCCGCGCCACCTGCCGGAAGCAGGAAGTGACATCACTTCCTGTGACATCATCTCCCCCGCGCCACCTGCCGGAAGCGGGAAGTGACATCACCTCCCCGCGCCACCTGCCGGAAGCAGGAAGTGACATCACTTCCTGTGACATCATTTCCCCCGCGCCACCTGCCGGAAGCAGGAAGTGACATCACTTCCTGTGACATCATTTCCCCCGCGCCACCTGCCGGAAGCAGGAAGTGACATCACTTCCTGTGACAGCACTTCCTGTGATGTCATTTCCCCCAAATATTACCACCCCCAAAATATACAACTTTAAAAAAGAAGAGAAACTTCACGATGTTCCCTGCTAAAGAAAAAAAGGCTCCAACAGCAATCCCTCTTGAGTCAGATTCACAGGAAAACAATCCACTATCCTTGACACCTGCTTGTGCTCACAAACATTTCAACAAGACTGTCCACAATATCAAAGGGTCTTGATCAACAAAGCAACCCTTATCTACAATCAAACTGAGATCACAACTAAAACCACCACTGCCAGTCTGTGCCCCGAAGCCCAGCCTGAAGGCAGGCGGATACAGGTCTAGAAAAGCAGGTCCTCCCCAAGCAGCACACAAAAAGAAAAAGGTGTTCAGGTGTCACTAAAATACTAAAAATTGCAAAAGAGAAAGGAAACCAAGTTCTCTTCATATTATTAAAGCGATGGAACGAGCTGTCAAGTCACAGCCAATTTGTTCCTTACCTTCTGTTGTGTGATGGAAGCGATCTACTGTTGTCTGTGGTTGCTAGTTTCCTGAATGGAGCTTATCTGGAAAAAAAAGAAACACACTGTCAGCAGTTTAAAATTACTTTGCATCTTGGCAGCTCTTCCAACACACCCAGGAGGTGGCTGCCTAGTGTCGTTTTTTTTTTTTGGGGGGGGGGTATCGCCATTAGCCCTAATCCCCAGTTTTGTTTTGTATTCATTTTATAATTACTATTAAATTCTGGTCTTACATTAACATACGCCCGCACAGTGGAGCTTCTTGGACCTCGACTTCTCCCTGGACAAAGAACACGGCTGGTAGGATGGGACTTGCGTGCTGTGGGCCCAGGCGGTGGGCCCGCAGGTGTGGGCCATCCCGACTCCCACGCTGGACGAAGGGCTGTGGTCTGGAAGAAGCGACACAGGTTTCAGTCTTTCGCTTTTTTACTGAATTTATACTTATCTGATTTCCCTGAAGCCTTGAGGATATCTTTCTTCTCCTTAATAAAGTGATAAAATTGATCACAATCCATATTAAAATTCAATTTGACTTGCAGCTCTGCTTTCACCAGGTCTATGCTACAACGATTCCTGGTGTCCGTCCAGTGAGCTGACATGAGGCTGAATACCCTCTCCACAAAAGCGTTTGAGCATGGGATACTCAGGATCTTGCTTACAAGAAGTAAGAGGTTTTCGCACTTCTGAGACCGAGTTCCCATCTCAGAGAATATGGCCACCCACTTTTTATCCACAGTGATTTCTGGGTCAACACAGGCCACTTGCTCATCCAGCAGGCTCTTGGCATCAGTGTATTCACTGTATAGGTGATCCAGGTTTATTATTTTCTCCATTTTCAGCTGCTCAGCAGCACACCACAGGTGGTCATAAGTCACACTTTTTTAAAGAGAAAATGGTGTCAAAGCACACAGGTGATTTTTCTCAGAGAAATCAAACTTTTCTTCCAGATATGTGGTGGTTCTTTCAAAGAACTTGAGGAAGTCCTGCTTCACTTTCCTTGCCTTCGAAGGTGGCATTTTGCGCAGCGCCTTATCTGTCTCCGTTCCAAAAAAGGAGTCAGCTTTGCGTTGCTTAAGGCTGTTTAGCAACCTGAGCATGGCCTCAAACAATTCAGGTGCTGTCAGTGCATCCCGCTCCAGAATCAGTACAGTCTCCTCAATAGGCGTCAGAGTGGTCTGGAGAAACATCATGTAAGTTTGCGATGTACTGTAGTCCTTTTCTCCAGACTCATCGTCAATGTGGCGCCATATCAGAGGAGGACAGTGATCCTCTCCCAGCTTTTGAAAGTACGCTTTAACGGCTGGCCAACACTTCAACATCTTGTTTATGGCAGGCAAGAAAGATAGCCATCTTGTGCGTACATGTCGAAGCAGGTGATCACCGTCCATCTCCAAAAAATCAAACATCTCCTGAAGTTCCTCTGAGCGTTTGGCAGAAACAGAAAAATGACCAAAAGCCTTCAGTATGAGAGACTCGATGTCGCAGGTGAGCATATCACATCCTTTTTTGGCAGCATTGTGCACAATGTGTGCAGGGCACCTGGCGGGCACGATGTCTTCACGGCCTCTACTCAGAAGTGTGTACACAGAATGGTATTTTCCAAAGTTTACATTCGCGCTGTCTGCTGAGTATGCAGACAGACGAGCTAAGTCCAGCTGGTATTTTGCCAAGACATCCAAAATCCTTCGTGTGACATTCTCTGCCGTTTCATTGGCATCTTCATAGAAATCAAGAAGACGATTTGAAATGCCGTCCTTCAAAGTGAAGTATTTAAGGCATAGGGGGAACATTTTCCTGTTGCCATGATTTGATGCGTCGCTGGAAACGCTGTAGAAACAATGTGCTGTGTCAAGATCTAACAGAATCCGTTCTACAGAGTAAGGTGCCAAGACATCGCTTATCAAAGCTGCGCCCTTTGTTTTCCCACAGGTCATCTTGGTCACAGTCTCGGAATCGGAAAATGTGACTTTGCACAATTTGACACCGCAATCAAGAGACCGGTATGATAACGCATGCCTGTTCGAGTGGTATGCCCAGGTTAGTTCAGCAGCCGCAATTTTGGCCTGAGCAGCGGTGTCTTTTTGGTAGGCAAAAAAACTTGTGATGGATTTTGAAGTTCCAGCTTGGCTTGCCGCACTCCTGTGAGAGTCAGTGTCCTTATGAACTTTCAAATCATTCACTCCACCATGACCAATTCCTATCTCCTTAGAACACATTGTGCAGAATGCTTTGTTCTTGTCCTTTGTCTCTTTTAGCCAGGGGTAGGTGTTTTTCCATTCAGGATTGAACACAACCAAACGTTTGGGCTTCTTTTTTGGTGGTTCCTGGGGCTGGTGACCTTTGCCACCTCCAGCGCCTGATGTTGAAGCCATGGTCTGCTGTAAGGGCCTAGATGAAGAGGGCAGAAGAATCATAATTAAGTCCTCGCCACTTCTGGAAGACGTGGGCCTTGGACTCCAAGCTGGGGAGAGAGGGCTTGTTCAGCCGGGGGCAGGATTAAACCCGTAGAGGCCCATAGGCAACTGAAATCTTGGGGTCTCCTCTCGCAAATTATCTCCAGTCCTAATGCATGGAGGCTGGGAGGGCAGCGAGCGGGGGGGGGGAATGGGGGGTGAGGCAGCCTGGGGCATCTAAAGGCGTGGGGGCCCATAGGACGGTGCCTACTTGGCCTATGTGTTAATCCAGCCCTGCATGCAAGACTGCAATGAAGGGTATTGATGCAATAGGCATACACACACGTGTAATGGCAGTGTTTGTGCAATGGAAGAGGTAAAAGGGGGGGGCGCTGCCCAATGGGAGCCCCGTTCACACGTGCTTGGGGGACCCAAGCACAATGGGCGAGGCGCACACACGGAACCTGGTGCTGCTGCTGGTGCGTGGAAGCAGGCCTTGGATTCAGGGTCAGGTCAGACGCCACTGCACCTTGGCAAATGGGGGGAAGGCCACTTACTGTAGTCTGTAGGGGAATCCTTTTCTCTTCTTCTCCCCTCTCTCTTCTCCTCTCTCTCTTCTTCTTCTTCTCTCTCTCTCTCTCTGCAATGGGCAAGCAAAGCAGATCGAGTCCCAGTTAGGCCATCCCTCCACTGGAAATAATGAAGGATAGGGACACCTCCTTTTGGGGTGCATAGAATTAGACCTCCTCTACCTCAAAAAACAGGCGCCTTCCCCAGAGACCTGCATATCAGCTCTTCATTATAGCGTATAGGAATCGGTCACCATAGGGAATAATGGAGAGCCCAGCTTTCTGATGACCCTGCTTTCCCCCGCTTTCTGATGACCCTGAAGCGGGGGAGAGGGCCTCCAAAACGGGGGATCCCCTGCCCCCACCTGGGGATTGGCAACCCTATCTCATGAGCCTTGGATAACACAGAAAGAGCCAGAAGTGCACAGTCAATGGCAGGGGGTGATTCCACAGTGCTGTAAGAAACAAAGCCAAATAAAAGATGTTGTTGCTAAAGGAAAACTGGTGCATGTTTGTTTGTCAAAGACTTAGGATATAACATACTGTTTGAAGTACCACAAAGCCAAAGCTGAAAATAACACAAAAAGGGGAACAGGCAAGTATTTATGGACTTTGAGAATGGGAACATAACTGTCCAGTGAAGGAAGTACACTGAACTGATATTTACAGGTCCCACAGAAAAATGGTCTACAGTAACAGAACTCACTGCTGGGCAGAAAGGCAAAGATACTTGCAGGCCCTGAGATTTCAGTGGCATGAAAGAAGCCTACAGTGCTGTTTGCAAGATCTGAAGCACACACACACACCAGAAGAAGTCTGAGTACAGTCAAATGGGGTAGCAGAAAAGTATGTCCAGATCTTCAAAAGCATAAATGCAGATCTTCAGAAGTCTTCCAATGGGCACTCTTCGCAGTGGAGGATGGTAATGCATGGGATGGAGAAAGCAGAGAAATAAGTACTCTTCTCCCTTTCTCACAACACAAGAACTCGTGAGCATTCGATGAAATTGCTGAGCGGTCAGGTTAAAACAGATAAAGGGAAGTACTTCGTCATCCAAAGGGTGATTAACATGTGGAATTCACTGCCGCAGGAGGTGGTGGCGGCTGCAAGCATAGCCAGCTTCAAGAGGACGTTAGATAAGAATATGGAGCAGAGGTCCATCAGTGGCTATTAGCCAGAGTGTGTGTGTGTGTATACAGTTCTTTTGGCCACTGTGTGACACAGAGTGTTGGACTGGATGGGCCACTGGCCTGATCCAACATGGCTTCTCTTATGTAGACATTTGCCTAAGACAGATGAGCTACAGAAGCATAACAATAGCGGAAGAAGCATTTGTTAAGGATCAGATGTGTTTGTGAAAGACTTAGGTTACAATGGTTGGCAATCCACTGGGAGGATTGGGGAGGACAGGGACAGGTGTACCAGTGTCTCACCAGTACACAAATACAATGCCATTGCTGACCAAAAAAACCACCCTGAAGTGATGTCATGATGTCAAGACAGTGCTCTAGGATACACCAAAGTTCTGTTTTGAACTATATAGTTTGAGGAAAAGCTTAGAGGGGCCCTCAGATGTCATTACTTCCCTTTTTCAGAGGAAGTGACATTGTACACTGGTGCACATGTTTGCACTCCCCCAACTCCCTGTTCCCCCCCACACACTGGTTTTTGTAGCAGGGGGAAACAGGGTAAATTGCTATCTGCCTAACATTTGTACAATTCAGCATCAAAAACCCATTAAGTATAAAATTACAAATATAAAAAGCAGCACAAAGTATATTGATCCTCCTTGTTTCGCAATGCATGTACTTGTGACAAAACTAGTAGTTCTACCACAAAAAAGCACAGTATGTACGTGTTTTGCAGAGGTAAACCTGCCGTGGGTCCTAACTGAAGGCCATTAGGAATATTGCTTTCTTCATATTCTGCTGTTTGTTTCTGCTAATCCCCACAGTCTTCCACAATTTCCCCAACCCATCCTCATAAGGAAATATCAGTGAAACATCCTTCATTCAA